>NC_090742.1:6286476-6289654 GCF_036898095.1 Palaemon carinicauda
TGAATTTTTTATCTAGTTACTCGTCTCTTACCTCCCACTCTCCTCTCTTAAATTTAACTCAGTTTTTCAACGCAAGTTATTACCTACGGCTACGCCAACGAAGTTGGAATGAGGTTATGTTTTTACCCCTGTTTGTGGGTTTGTGTATGTCTTTTTTTGTGATCAACTTCCTGGCCCCAATCGTAGAGTAATAAAACTTTCAGGGACTAAATATTATGTAATAAGCTGGATACTATAAAATTTTGGAAGGTTAAGGTCAAAGGTCAAGGTCACAGTCAAGCAAAATGTCTAATTCGCGTAATCAGCCATAAGTTTGGACATCGTTGTCATAGATACTTCAAACTTGGTACACATTTGAGTGCATGAAAATTCATTGGAAGGTCAAGGTCAAAGGTCAAGGCCACAGTCAAGCAAAATAAGCAAAATGTCTAATTCACGTAATCAGCCATAGGTTTGGATATCGTTGTCACACAAACTTTAAACTTAGTTCCTATTTGAGTGTATGAAAATCCCCGCTAATTAACACATGTTAATGTTAAAGGTCAAGGTCGAGCAAAAGGTCTGCGGTCTACTGAGTGCCCCTCTAGTTATTCCTGTGCTTCTTAACCAAATTATATTCTATATTTGTTATTTTCAGAGGTATTCGTAAAAATCCTATTTTATACGTAATTTTTTTTCTTCATTGATAAAGCAGGATGCTATAAGCCTGGGGTCTCCAACAGGAAAACTAACCCAGTGAGGAAAAGAAACAAGAAAAAATTAAATATTTTAAGAACAGTAACAATATTAAAATAAATAACTCCTATATAAACTACAAAAACTAACAAAACAAGAGGAAGAAAAATAAGATAGTACAGTGTGCCCAGGTGTAACCTCAAGCAAGAGATCTCAAACCCAAGACAGTGGGAGACCATGGTAAAGAGGTTATGGCACTACCCAAGACTAGAGAACAATGGTTTGATTTTGGAGTGTCCTTATCCTAGAAGAGTTGCTTACCATAGCCAGGGTTTCTTCTACCCTTACTTAGATGAAACTGGCCACTGACCGTGAACGATGATAGTGCAATAACCCCTTAGGTGAAGAAAAAATGTTTGGTAATCTCAGTGTTGTCAGGTGTATGAGGACAGAGAATGTGTAAAGAATACGCCAGACTATTCGGTGTTTGTGTAGGGAAAAGGGAAATTGAACCGTAACCAAAGAGAAGGAGCCAATGTAGTACTGTCTGGCCAGTCAAAGATACTCTAGCGGTAGTATCTCAACGGGTGGTATGAAAGAACTAGTGAGTGAGAAATTATACAAATAATAGTCATAATATTAATCTAGCTAAACGCTCTCTCTCTCTCTCTCTCTCTCTCTCTCTCTCTCTCTCTCTCTCTCTCTCTCTCTCTCCTCTCTCTCTCTCTCTCTCTTTCCGACTTATCTTTTATTTAGCGGGAACCATATATTTTTAACTTGATAAATAAGGAAAAAACTTACAAAGAATAATACACGGATGTCGCAGAAACAAAGAGGACAATATATAGATATTATTAGGAGAATTTGTTAAATCCAAAATCGTATATTCGGTGGGAATATCAAAGCTTCTATTATTTACCTTTCGTGAGATAAGAACAATCATTTTACCCATGCAGTTTTTTTTATGAAAAAGCACTTACCTCTTAAAAAAAATATTCCAAATCATTAACGCTAAAACGGAATATGAGATAAAAGAAATGAGAATTAGCATTAAGTATATTTCGAAATAAAAGTTGCAAATAATGACATTACAGTATGTCTAAAATAAATGCAATCCTGAGATTGTAAAGAGAATGTTTGCATGTTAAAGAATGATAATAGATTTGTACAGAGAATTCTGATAGAGTGGGAATGAAAATTGATATTTCAAAGATAATTTTAAGGTTGAAAACCTTAAATAAAAAGGTGTCATGTGTTAAAGGATCAAGAGTGAGGTCCTGTTAAACGGTAGAGAAAATATAAGGTTATGGTGGCCGATGTGGTAACATCCCTGACTGGTAATCGCCAGACTGGTGTCCGAGTCCCGCTCAAGCTCGTTAGTTTCTTTTGTCACTGCAACCTCACCATCACTGTGAGCTAAGGATGGGGGGGTTGGGTTTGGTCTATCTGCTGAGTCATCAGCAGCTGTTGCATGACCCTCCCTGGTCCTAGCTTGGGTGGAGACGGCGTTTGGGCACTGATCATATGTAATATGGTCAGTCTCTAGGGCATTGTCCTGCTTGATAAGGGGTCGTCACTGTCCCTCACTTCTGCCATTCATGAGCGGCCTTTAAACCTTAAACCTTTAAAAGGTTAAGAGTGACCAGGGTGTGTAAGGTATATCTGGTTGGGGGAAAAGTTCCAAGGAAATGGGCGAAAGGAACAATTAACTTTTTTGTATGGTGGTATAACATTACTATATGTTTCACTACATTAGTATATTAGGAAGGAGTATGGGAAATTTTAGATCAAAGAATTAGGAAAGATGAAATCAGTCCATTTGTTACATGAGACAGGTTAGTTTTAAATCTAATAGAAATGAAGTGACTGTGTAAACCAGATATTATCTTTCTTGATCCCTAAGTATTTACAGTAATTTTCAATGATATTCCTACTTAAATGGAACTCGTTTCCTGGTCACGATAGTTTTTCTAATTTCACTTATTCTGTATATACTGCAAAATATGATAAAACTAGAAAACTAGCGCAGATCCCTTCTAGCTGTGACGTCATTTGCTTTTATCTAAGCCCCAATTAAATATCTATTTTCAGTACAGTAAAACAAAGTTAAAATGAATATGTTCATGAAAACGTTCTACATTAGGCTAGAGTTGGTATCTTTAGTAGAATCTATTTTAGAATTCCATTGTTTAGCAGATATCCGACTAATGATTGCTATCTATAAAAAGCGTAGTATTAAATTCTGCTTCGCAATGCGTAAAGGTGAAATCATTTGATAATTATGAATAACAGATTAATTATGAATTCAACAAACGGTTGCTTTGAATCACTATCAATCATAGTAAAGACAAAATAGAGTAAATTTTGCAAACTTTTATTCTATTTAAAGGTTTAAAGGCCGTTCATGAATGGCAGAGGCAAGAGACAGTGACATTGCCCTATCAAGCAGGATGATGCCCTAGAGACTGACCATATGTTATGATCAGCACCCAAGCCCCCTCTT
>NC_090742.1:6290154-6297654 GCF_036898095.1 Palaemon carinicauda
TATTTGTTCATATTTCACCATATCCATTCGGACATAAAATCAAAATTTCCCTAATGTCCAATCAAGATACGGCGAATGTCATTCGGCAAACAAATATCAAATAAACAAATAAACAATATTAAATAATGATCAAATTTTGTCGAGCTCCAAATCCCGCAATAAAAAATGGTTCATCGAAGTCTTGACAAAACGAATGGTCAAATAATCCGAATCAATTTGCGGCGATTTTATCAGCGGGAATAATGGCCTGGATTTAGCTCGTTATGGTCTCCCACCGAAACGAGGGAAAAAATATCATTGGAAAACCAAAACTTGATAGAAATACTTTGGCTGAAGTTTGAAATAAACGGCTGACTATGTTTAATCGGAAGTTGAGTTCACGGTTAATGATTTCCACACAAACTCGTTAGTTCCTTTGGTCGCTGCAACCTCGCCATACTTGTGAGATCAGAACTCAAAAGAATTACTTTGGCTGAAGTTTGGATAAAAGGCTGATTATATTTAATTGGAAGTTGGGTTCACGGTTAATGATTTCCCTTGATGTTTTTTTTTTTTTTTTTACTTGTTTTTTTGAGAGGTTTTGGTGGCCTATGTGGTAACGTCCCTGACTTGTGATCGCCAGCCGGGGGGTTCGAATCCCGCACGAACTCGTTAGTTCCTTTGGTCGCTGCAACCTAGCCATCCTTGTAAGACCAAAATTCAATAGAAATACTTTCGTTGAAGTTTGGATAAAAGGCTATGTTTAATCGGAAGCTGGGTTCATGTTTAATGATTTCGTGTTTTTTTATTACCTCCATGACTTGTGGATCGCCAGACTGGGGGTTCCAATCCCGCACAAACTTGTTTAGTTCCTTTGATTGCTGATACCTAGCCATCCTTGTAAGACTAAAACTCAATGAAAATACCTTCGCTGAAGTTTTGATATTAATTGGAAGTTGAGTTCAATTCAATCATTTTTTTTTTTTTATCGAGAGCTTGTGATGGCCTATGTGGTAACGTCCCTGACTAGTGATCGTCAGACTTGGATTCGATTTTCGCTCAAACTCGTTAGATCCTTTGGTCCGCTGCAACCTCGCCATCTTTGTGTGACCAACTCAATAAAAATACCTTCGCTGAAGTTTTGATATTAATCGGAAGTTCAGTTCATGTTTAATCATCTCCTGATTTTTGTTTTTATTTATTTTCTTTTTTTTAGTGAAAGGTTGTGGTGGTGTATGTGGTAACGTCCCCTGACTAATGATCCAGACTTGGCTTCGAATCCCGGTCAAACTCGTTCGTTACTTTAGTCGCTGCAACCGCGCCATCCTTCTGAGCTAAGAATGAGGGTTTAAATGTAAACTGGGGTTAATATTTACAGCGATACACCCATACCACATTTACATTGGCCCTATCACGAGATTAAACGTAGCAGTAGTCACTCGACTTTTAACTTTTTTTTCACGAAAATCGACTTTTACTTATTTTCCGGGATGCTGACAGATGCCAGTTGGGATGTAAACAACCAAAGTATGCGGCGTCTTTGATCCAGTTTAGGTCTGTCAGTTGGGGGGAAGGGGGGGGATCGCAAGGAGGGTAGCTTTCCCCCTTCAGCGGACCTGAATAAAGGACCCGAGATGCTCCACGAAGCGAGCAACCTATAGTTGGATTTCATTCCGCGCCTCAACGGCTGTATAATCTTACTTCGGTAACGGTGTTCTGTGGTCCCCCCCAGATTCATAAGTGAACTTTTATATTGCTTTCAAAAAAGGGCCATTTCAACATGAAAGGGACCCTACATTACAAACAGATCACCAGCCACCCGTTGAGATACTACCGCTAGAGAGTTATGGGGGTTCTTTGGCTGGCCAGACAGTATAGGTGATGGTGAGATATTTTCGTCTAACCGCTCACAGTAAACCAACATAGTATGGGTGACCCTGACTAGTACAGCTTTGTAGATCATGGAGATACGCAAACCCTTTCACTACGTTAAGGTATCCCCACACAGAAGAGGAATAAGCAAGATGTTCTTAAATAAGGGAGAAAGAAAGAACGAATAAAAGAAGGGAAAACTAGAAATGGAGGGATTTTTTCGCTACGTTTGTCATAGCAGACTGTTTAAAATAGTAGAAGATTAAGTAAGTCATATCTAAGTTTAGTCATGAATAAAATCCTCCACTTTTTACCTCCGCTAACGAAGTGAGAAGGAGATTATGTTTCATCCCGTGCTTGTGTATGTTTTTTTTTTTTTTTTTTTTTTTTTTTTTTTTTTTGGTATGCTTGTTTGTTTGTTTGTGTTACACCTTCCTGACTACAATTTTAATCGTAATGAAACTTGCAGGGATTAACTATTAAGTAAAAAAACTGAAAATGACTAAATTTTGGAAGGTCAAGGTCAGAGGTCAAGATCACGATCAAGCAAAAATGTCCAATTCACTTAATCAGCCATAAGTTTGGACATACTTGTAACAGAGACTTCAAACTTGGTTCATATTTGAGTGTATGGAAATCCACGCCAATTCATACATGTTAAAGTTGAAGGTTAAGGTCGTGTCCAAATTCAAGATCGAACAAAAGGTAAAATTCCGGTCATCACACCATACGGCTACAATTCTAATCGTAAAGTAATGAAGAGAAACTTGCAGGGATTTTAAACGTATGTAAAGACCTGAAAATTATCAAATTTAGGAAGGTTAAAGTTCAAGGTCACAGATGAGCAAAACATCCAAAATCAGACAAAAGGTCGAGCAATAAGCTGCCCTGGCGGAGGTCTGCGCTCTCTACTGACTTTTCCTCTAGTTCAAATATATATTTTCCTCTTAGTTGCAATTCATATTAATTATTCCTCTTAGTATAACCTGAAATATAATATCACCACGCCTCAATGTGAAGTTCCACAATTTCCTGGGTGTTCAGCAAGTCATATATTTTGAACAAACTTGCCAGAAATTCGTGTGGGGTCTGTGTATCTTTTATTGGCTTAACATCCTTGGAAGCCAGAGCACGCTTAAGCCTAACTGGAATTTAGTTTCTCCTCTCTCTCTCTCTCTCTCTCTCTCTCCTCTCTCTCTCTCTCTCTCTCTCTCTTCTCTCTCTCTCTCTCTCTCTATATATATATATATATATATATATATATATTATATATATATAATATATATATATATATATATATATATATATATATATATATATATGATATATACATATATTCATATATATATATACAAACACACACACACACATATATATATATATATTATATATATATATATATATATATATATATATATATATATATATACATATATATATATATGTGTGTGTGGGTGGATATATTTAATTTATATATATATATATATATATATATATATATATATAATATATATATAATATATATATATACATATATATATATGTGTGTGTGTGGGTGGATATATATATAATTTATATATATATATATATATATATATATATATATATATATATATATATATATATATATAATATATATATATATATATATATATATATATATATATATATATATATATGTTTTTTCAAAAAGGCCCATAAAAGAAACACAGGAAATATGAATAAATCACACTATATTTCGGTCAATAAACATCGACCCTCTTCAGGATGTAAAGTACAAGTGAGGCTTACAGTGGAGAGTGACGGTTTATATATGAAAGCAAAAGGGTGTGTTCAATTGTTCTATAGTTGTTATAATTGCTGGAAGGATTAGCCAAATTTAATTACATCCAGGTGCGTGTTCTTATTGTTGAGCCGCTTTGGAAGAAGTCTTGACCTCTGATGCATGTCTGGTGGCCGGTCTCCGTGGATTATCTTCTTAATGATAGGGTTGAGAAGAGTATTGTCCACTGTGTCAGCTTTCCATTGGCCCCCCACATAGGTTCATTGTGTTTGATTGATTTTATGATGGCTGATTCCAGGATTTTCCTTCTGTACGGACAGGTACTCTTAAAAAGCAAAAGACGACTCACTCCGGCCACCAGACATGCATCAGAGGTCAAGACTTCTTCCAAGCGGCTCAACAATAAGAACACGCACCTGGATGTAATTAAATTTGGCTAATCCTTCCAGCAATTATAACAACTATAGAACAATTGAACACACCCTTTTGCTTTCATATATAAACCGTCACTCTCCACTGTAAGCCTCACTTGTACTTTACATCCTGAAGAGGGTCGATGTTTATTGACCGAAATATAGTGTGATTTATTCATATTTCCTGTGTTTCTTTTATGGGCCTTTTTGAAAAAACATGTTAAACTGTTCGATTACAGTTATAAATAAGACATATATATATATATATATATATATTTATATATAATTTATATATATATATAGACATATATATATATATATATATATATATATATATATATATATATATATATATATATATATATATTAGCTTTGAAGAAAATAAAAGATGACAAAAATTATTACCAAAAGATATAAAGCTACAAGAAAAATATAAGCAAATATATAAAGATAATATCTGTAAATTCATCCAAAGTAATTTAACTGCGAAAAATGACAACTGAAGTAAAAATAAGAGAGAATAAAAACCAAGTTACAAAATGAGATTCAATCCCTGGAACAAAATGATCCGAAAACTGCTTCGGGAAAAAAAAAAATATTTTGAAGCAAAAGGATCTATTACGAGTTCCTGAAATTGAGCTTCCATGAAAAATTCCAGAAACTTTTTTTTTTTCCAGGAGAAGAGAGATAGAGAGCGGAAGTTCTTGCGTTCATTAAGGTGGGAGGAAATTTGTCTGGAATGAAGTGACTAAATCTCACTTCCTAATGAGATAAATCCTGGAAAAATCCTGGATTAATGCTTCTTGGGGGGGATAATAAAAGAGTCTACAATGTCGGACTGACGTTAATTTTTCATGATGATAATTCGTTCCGTCTATATTCTTCCAGACTAGCAATCTGTGATATTATTATTATTACTATTATTATTATTATTATTATTATTATTATTATTATTATTAAGGATGACCTTCGATCAAAGGGATTAACCGGTGATGAAGTGTGGGACAGAGGTAGATGGAGAACGCTAGCCAGAAACATCGACCCACATAAAAGTGGGGAAAAGAAGAAGAAGAAGGAAGAAGAAGAAGAAGAAGAAGATTATTATTATTAATTGCTAAGCTACAACCCTAGCTGTAAAAGCAGGATGCTATAAGCACAAGGGCTCCAACAGGGAAAATAGCCCAGTGAGGAAAGGAAACAGGGAAAAAATGACATATTTATAAGAAGAGCAACATCATTAAAATAAAAATAAAAAGACAAAAGGAAAAGAAATAAGATAAAATAGTGTGCCAGAGTATGCCCTCAAGCAAGAGAACTCTAACCCAAAACAGGGGAAGACCATGGTACGGAGGCTATAGCACTACCCAAGACTAGAGAACAATGGTTTTATTTTGGAGTGTCCTCCTAACTCACTGAATAAGCAGAGCGTGGAATATCCTAAATTCCTATAGTTTTTATTCCATGTCAGTTGGTTTCCCAAATAACAGAAGCAACTTTAACAGAACTAGTGACTTCTCATTAGTAAGAGTAGAGTATGCTGGTGATGCTATCCTTATTAGCTGAACACTACAGGATTTGCAATGGTTGCTTACCAGAATGCATGAAATATGCAGAATACTCCAAATCAATCAATCAATCAAGCCTTGGATTTTAGAATATGCGAATTTTTTTATAGTATATAGAGAAATAGAACTTATAATAAATGTTCAGTAAGATCCTTTTATATAATTCGAATAAAATAAATGGTTAAATAACAAGTTGCTCACACGCAGATGAAAATTGACGTGTACCTGACTATTACTTGAAGCGAAAAAAAGCTAAGAGTAATAAAAAAATAAGGAAGCAAAATCCAACAGATTCTGTAGATTTGAGAACAAAGCCCTCAGAAGGATATTGGAAGTTAAATGGCAGGACAGGATTAGAAATGAAACGATAAGAGAGATTACTCGGGTGCAATAGCTGGAGGAGATCATGGTGAGGGGTAGATGGAGATGGTTTGGTCATGCTCTTAGCACTCCCCAAGAGAGATTAGTTCACCCAACTTTCAACTGGGCTCCACATGGCACTAGAAAAGTTGGAAGACCCAGGCCTACATGGCTGAGGACTATGAAGCGTGAAGTAGGATATGATGAATGGAGTATTGATTTAAAAGCTCAAGATAGAGACGACTGGCGAAATCTAACCGAGGCCCTTTGCGACAATAGGCGTAGGAGGAGATGATTTGTATGTGGCGACATAAGTGTTTCTTTTTTCGCCTATAAAAACTATCATTGTCGATAATTATTAGGCGAATGACTTAAAGGATGAAGACTGGGCAGACCGGAGTAGTTAACATGACTATCAGTTGGATAATGAGGTTTAGTGGTGAAAAACTTGTAAGATCAGCTGATCAGGATGTGTAAGCGTACGCAAGGAAAGGAAGGGTGCTGAGGAATAGATGCTAAAAGCAATTATCGTTTTTATAATAGATATATAATATTTATTTAGTACATTAGGAAAGTGTATGGAAGGATTTTATAGATACCAGGATATCAAATTAAAAAAAAAAAAAAAAGGAGTAGGTTTTGGAAAGGGAGAGGATATGTGAATAAATTTTCTAACAAGGGGTTATATGCCATATGTTGTGTCTATGGCATGAAAAGAACCATTTGATAGTTTAATACAAGCTGTGACCAAGTTGTGGAATGATCTTCCTAATAGGGTAGTTGAATCGTTAGAACTTCAAAAGTTCAAACTTGCAGCAAATGTTTTTATGTTGACCAGGCTGACATAAGTCTTCTTATAGTGTTTTATATGAAAGGTCTGTTTTAATGTTCTTACTGTTCTTAAAATATTCTATCTAAATTGTTCATTACTTCTCATATCGTTCATTTCCTTATCTCCTTTCTTCACTGGCTATTTTCCCCCTGTTAGAGCCCTTGGGCTTATAGCATACTGCTTTTCCAACTAGGGTTGTAGCTTAGCTAGTAATAATAATAATAATAGAGTTGATATTGATAGAGAGGATATATGAAGGGTGACCGTTGTTCATGAATTATATAGGGCTTAGGACTATAATAAGAAAATTATTTACATGTCTTGTAAATACAAAAAGAATGAGGCGAGAGAGAGAGAGAGAGAGAGAGAGAGAGAGAGGAGAGAGAGAGAGAGAGAGAGGGAGAGAGAGAGAGAGAGAGAGAGAGAGAGAGAGAGAGAGAGAAGGGATGGTGAGTAGAGAAGGACTGTCAAAACAAAATGATTTGGAACTGCAAAAGAAAAGGGATCTCAAGACCGAAAAAGATGTATATGTGTATATATATATATGTAAATATGTATATATGTATGAGAGAGAGAGAGAGAGAGAGAGAGAGAGAGAGAGAGAGAGAGAGAGAGAGGAGAGGAGAGAGAGAGAGAGAGAGAGAGGCCTTATTGTCTTATTCTATGTTTGGGTTCCCCCAAGTCCCTCAGTGAGAG
>NC_090742.1:6310154-6312654 GCF_036898095.1 Palaemon carinicauda
TATATATATATACGGTAATTGGAAAGGGCTTAAAATTTTATATTCTATACCTAATACCGTTAAATTTAAATCTTTCTCAATTTCTTGATGCTAATAAGTATATTTTAAATGAGTTATAATGAGCATCTTATACCAGTAAAGCTGCGTTACTCACGTAAATCATAGTGAATTACATTTTACTTTGAATATCGTTAACCTTTGGATTATACGATTTAATTATTTTTCCACTTCTGCTTCCATGATTTTAAATTTTCATTCAATTTCCATTTTAATCTATCTTGTAGCATTTTTTTTTTTTTTTTTTTTTTTTTTGGCTATGTCTCATTCATGTTTAGTTATTATATTTCTTGTTTTTAATTAGGGTTGAGCTAATGAAGGGGATTAAAATGACAGTCGCTCGTGCATATGAGATGAATAAATGTTTGCTAATATTACGAAACTTCCAAAACATCAAGTTGGATGACAACCATCGCAATACACTATTATTATTATTATTATTATTATTATTATTATTATTATTATTATTATTATTATTATTATTATTATTAGCTAAACTACAACCCTAGTTGGAGATACAGAATGTTATACGCCCGAGGGCTCAAACAGGGAAAATAGTATTATTATTATTATTATTATTATTATTATTATTATTATTATTATTATTATTATTATTATCATCATCATTACTTGCTGCGCTACAACCCTAGTTGGAAAGGCAGAATGCTATAAGCCCGAGGCTCATACAGGGAAGATAGCCCAATGAGGAAAGGCAATAAGGAAACTACAAAAAAAGTAATTAACAATTAATATAAAAATATTTTAAGAACAGTAACAACATCAAAATAAATATTTCAAATAAATCTATATATATAAAAAAAGATAATAATCAAATGATAATCAGCATTGACCCCACCAATTTTAAAAGCTGGCTGAAATACCGCGAATGGGTTATACAAGTAATGTTAAATTCATTTCACCCAGGGTTAATTCTGACCGATCCAATTTACATAGCATTGATTTGAATGTTGTTCTGTATTGGGGACTCAGCTGCGGTATCAATGCCACATGATTGTGCTGTTAACAGAAATTCAGGAAGAGAAAGAGGATTATTTTTTTTTTTTTTTTTTTTTTTTTTTAATGGGTGGAGATATAAAATGGGCGTTGCTGGTTAATCATATACGCAATGGACGGGGGCGTACATTGGGTCGTTTATACGAATGTCAGAGTAATTACGATTGTATTCAGATGTATTTCGGTGACTTTTTCATTTGATGGGATTGATGTAATACATTATCATGTATATATATATATATATATATATATATATATATATATATATATATATATATATATATATATATATATATATATATATATGTATATATATATATATATGTATATATGTATATATATACAAATAAATATACTGTGTATATATATATATATATATATATATATATATATATATATATATATATATACTTATATATATATGTTTATATATATATATATATATATATATATATATATATATATATATATATATATATATATATATATATATATATATATGCATATATATATATATGTGTAAATATATATATATATATATATATAAATATATATATATATATATATATATATATATATATATATTTATATATATATATATATATATATATATATATATATATATATATATTATATATATATATATGTGTGTGTGTGTGTGGGTGTGTGTGTCTGTGTGTGTGTGCAGAAGAACCACAGGGAAAAGGAAAATACGAAATATACGATTAAGTCCTGACTAGTTTCGTGATACTTCTTCAGTCCTCTGAAGAAGTATCACGAAATTAGTGAGGACTTAATCGTATATTTCGTATTTTCCTTTTCCCTGTGGTTCTTCTGCATCTGAGCATCACGTTTTCCTGTGATTTTTACGCATGAATATATATATATATATATATATATATATATATATATATATATATATATATATATATATATATATATATACATATATATATATATATATATATATATATATATATATATATATATATATATATATATATATATATATATATATATATATATATATACAAATATGTGTATGTTTTTTGGCGTGTATGTGAATAATCAATTCCTAACAGGACCAGGGAAATGACGAGTTCTTGTTTTTCTATACTTCAATACAATTCTAAAATATCATTATTAAGAACAAAAAGAAAACCAAAAGCTCACTGAATGATGATAAGAAGAATTAAATCAATTAAAACAAAAAAAATTAGTAAAATGCATTTAAAACTTAGATAAAATAGATCAAGTGTTACTCTGTTTTCAATAAGCTTTATTGGAAGAAATGGTCCAGAAAATATTTTAAAACTTTTCAAATAATTCATCATCATTATCATCATCTCCTCCCACGCCTATTGATGCAAAGGGCCTCGGTTAGATTCCACCAGTCGTCTCTATCTTGGGCTTTTAATTCAATACTTCT
>NC_090742.1:6315154-6316320 GCF_036898095.1 Palaemon carinicauda
TCTCTGTCCTTCTTACACATAAATACTCAAGGCCAATAATGCTCTATTCGTGTTTCCTAATTATGAACGTTGTAAGGAGTATCATTTTGAAATACATCCTCCTCAGCTTTCAGTATCTATTCTCGAGACGCTTACTTGGAATTATAAAGAGATTGAAATGGATAATTGTTATCATCAGGTAAATAGAGAATAATAACTATCAATAATTGCATGAGCAAACTATTAAATGTCTATAAATACATTGAAATGAGTTTTCCGAAGAATAATAATCGAGTGAAAATCTATGATGAAATAAATAATTGTTATCATTTAATGAATGCAGGTAGATAGAGGATACTAGCTATCAATACTTGCATGAGCAAACTATTAAAAGTCGATAAATACATGGAAATGAGCTATCAAAAGGATATTAATTGAGTGGAAATCTTAGAAAAATAGCAAAATATGCGGGAATGAGTCATATAGTTAAGATATAAAAAGTTCCTAATCAAATATAACTAAATTATCTTTGGAAACAAAATGATTATGTTATCATTAAAACATCATAGACCATCATATTCTCTCTCTCTCTCTCTCTCTCTCTCTCTCTCTCTCTCTCTCTCTCTCTCTCTCTCTCTCTCTCTCTCTCTCGGGTTTGGCTCCTTTAATTCCTTTTCTTCCTGAATTAATATATATATATATATATATATATATATATATATATATATATATATATATATATATATATATATATATAAATAAATAAATATATATATATATATATATATATATATATATATTATATATATATATATATATATATATAATTGTTTCTTCAAGCTGTTGAGGAGGTGTTGAAAAAGAATTGAATAAAACATTATGAATATAGCCACCAAAGCCAATATTTTGGGACTGTAAACCCTAATTATAGGGGCTCTTAAGCCTAACACTCACCCCCCATAAATTACTATAATTAAACGACAAATGTCTGAGATGAATAGCAATCTCCCAGAGGGAATTTCTCGGAAAAAAATAAGTAATTAAAATAAATATAAATATACAATTTCAGCATTTGAATACGAACTACGCTAGCGACCCTCAACATTAGAAATTCCTTTCACGGGTGAATTCTTCGAAACTGCTCAACTAGACAAGTATAATAAATGCATTTAAGGGAAACGAGGCTT
>NC_090742.1:6324320-6326820 GCF_036898095.1 Palaemon carinicauda
TTCGAAATTAACTAACATCCCACCTCTCTTGTTAAAACTTATCTAACTTGTAATCATTATGTTCACCACAGATGCTTCTTGGCGATCCAGCTGAGAGCGCGGGACAATTAATCATTCACCCACTAATTAAGATTCTTTTAAAAGTTACCCGAAATCACTCCGTCCTTGTTGCTTACAGAAACACAGTTTTCTGTACTATGAGCTAACCTGATGTACCGCATGTGTATCACACACGCCTGTACACTGTAACGGTATTTTTTTTTTTTTCATCGCTCTTCTCTCGCACTGATAACGTATTCATACGTGTATTTTCCTGCATCATTGTGTTTGAATTCTTGTACCGTTCTTGACTGGAATGGGTTGTATATATAAGCTTCCCCTTGGGCTTATAGCGTCTTGCTTTTCCAACTAAGGTTGTAAATTAACAAGTAATAATAATAATAATAATAATAATAATAATAATAATCAAAACTAGATTGATACTATCAGACAAAAAGACAAAAAGATATCCAAAATATGAAACGCATTAAAAATATCATTAAATTGACCAAGTTCTTCAGCAGACAATACAATGAATGATATTAATTAACTTTAATTACAATTTAAATACACAGCAATATACTCAATGTATTCCAATTAAAAATATGAAAAGTAAATTAAGCAGTCTGTAAGTGAGAGAGAGAGAGAGAGAGAGAGAGAGAGAGAGAGAGAGGGAGAGAGAGAGAGAGAGAGAGAGAGAGAGAGAGGGGTTCAGTATAATTGGGTATAAGTTTGTGATTGTGTATAAAGACTGAAAGAAATATAAGAAAGATATATAAAGTGAGAGAGAGCGAGAGAGAGAGAGAGAGAGAGAGAGAGAGAGAGAGAGAGAGAGAGAGAGAGAGAGGGTGGGGTTCAGTACATTTGGACATACGTTTATGATTGTGTATATAGACTGAAAAAAAAAATTGTGAAGGATATATAAAGTGAGAGAGAGAGAGAGAGAGAGAGAGAGAGAGAGAGAGAGGGGGGGGTTAGTACAATTGGACATAAGTTTGTGATTGTGTATAAAGACTGAAAGAAATATAAGAAAGATATATAAAGTGAGAGAGAGAGAGAGAGAGAGAGAGAGAGAGAGAGAGGGTGGGGTTCAGTACATTTGGACATACGTTTATGATTGTGTATATAGACTGAAAAAAAATTGTGAAGGATATATAAAGTGAGAGAGAGAGAGAGAGAGAGAGAGAGGGGGGGGGTTTAGTACAATTGGACATAAGTTTGTGATTGTGTATGAAGACTGAAAGAAATATATGAAGGATAGAGAGAGAGAGAGAGAGAGAGAGAGAGAGAGTGAGAGAGAGAGAGAGAGAGAGAGAGATGAGCAAGGAATCAAATTCTCAATACACTTTCTTCGATAGCAAGTTTCATTAGAATTTCGAGTTCAAGAGGAGCAATATTGTTCAAGGAGTCTTGCTTCCATTTTCTTTTTTTTCGTTTTTTCTTGCTTCGTTATTGAATAACACTGCTCAGTCAAGACGAATATTCGATGAAATTTGACTATTATTTGAAGGGAAGAAGCTAAGGTTTAAATGTTACAGATCACGGAATCTTGTAGGTTTTCAAATACAGTGAAGTTATATCAAACAAAGTATTTCTGGAGACGTCTATTTCCTATCAGATTATTTTTGGTTTTTGATGTTTTTATTCTCTCTTTTATTAAAAAAAAAATTCACGAATATGAAAAATAATATATTTGCTATCTCAACATACAATTTTTGCATTACATGATTTTACTTTACCATGAAAATAGAATCCTGAAATTGCTTCATACTTTTTCATATTAACTGGGATCATCATCATCATCATCATCCTAATCATCGTCATCATAATCATCATCATCTTCTACGCCTATTGACGCAAATGGCCTCAGTTAGATTTCGCCAGTTGTCTCTATCTTGAGCTTTTAATTCAATACCTCTCCATACATCATCTCCCACGTCATGTTTCATAGTCCTCAGCCATGTAGGCCTGGGTCTTCCAACTTTTCTAGTGCCTTGTGGTACCCAGTTAAAAATTTGGTGATACAATCTCTCTTGGAAAGTGCCAAGAGCAAGCCCAGACCATCTCCATCTACCCATCACCATAATCTCATCCATATATGGCACTTGAGTAATCTCTTTTATAGTTTCCTTTCTAATCCTGTCCTGCCATTTAACTCCCAATATCAAACCTAATAACGTGTTCATTCAAGAAATATTCATACAACTCTAAATAGAAGAACGTACAGACTCTTCTAAATCTTTCTAGATCCTGCTGGAATATCTTTAAATAATATATTTAGACATTTGGCCTCGATGGAGAAAAGATGTCATGGAGAAATAGGAAGAAGATTCAACCAGTGCTATTTTCTTTCTAAAGCTACTATATCAAGATGCCGAACTTTGTGTACATGCTTTCAGTTTGGCATCTATAATTAATGCGAGAAAATGCGCACACACATACATACATACACACACACACA
>NC_090742.1:6331820-6336820 GCF_036898095.1 Palaemon carinicauda
CATAAGACCAATGGTTCCTCCAAGTTCCAACAGGGAAAAAAAGCTCAGTGAAGAACAGAAATAAGGAAATAAAATATACTATAAGAAAAGAGAGATTAGTTCACCAAACTTCCAACTGGGTTCCACAAGGCACTAGAAGAATTGGAAGGCCCTGGTCTACATGGCTGTGGACTATGAAGGGCGAAGTAGCAGATGATGAATGGAGAAGTATTGATTTAAAAGCTCAAGATAGAGTCGACAGGCGAAATCTAGCCGAGTAAGATCACATTGTTAAAAATTTGCCGTAAATATTACGGTCACCAACCCGTAAAAGATAATAACAATGTGCGGTAAAAATTATAGTCGCCTGCATTTTACTGAAGTACGGTTGACAACAGTATATCTTTACGGAGAATTTCCGATTAGAATTGCGGTTTTTTTATAACAGTGTAGGGTAAAATTTACGGTCGCCTTTATTTTACTGAAATACGGTTGACAACAGTATATTTTTACGTAGAATTTACGATTAAAATTATGGGGTTTTTTTTCTAACAGTATAGGGGAAAAATTACGGTCGCCTGTATTTTACTGAAATGTGGCTCAGAACTATTATTTTTACGGACCATTTACAATTAAAATTACGGTTTTTTTTCTGACAGTGTTAGGTAAAAAGTACGGTCACCTGCATTTTACTGAAATACGGCCTAGAACTGTTATCTTTGCGGAGAAATTCCGATTAAAATTACGATTTTTTTTTCCCTCAGTGTAAGCCTTGTAGGGTAAAAATTACGGTCGCCTGTATTTTACTGAAATGCTGCCTAGAACTGTTATCTTTACGGAGAAACTCCGATTAAAATTACGATTTTTTTCTAATAGTGTAGGGTACAAATTACGGTCGCCTGTATTTTACTGAAATACGGTTAACAACAGTATATTTTTTACGGATAAATTCCGATTAAAATCAAGTTGTTTTCAACAGTGTAAGGAACAATAATTTTCGAGAGAACTCCAACCACTTGAAGGCGCTGCCATCGGACCTAATCTCCCCACACAGCTGAAAGCAACTGCGAGCGAACGAAAAGTTCGCTGCATCTTTTGCCTTTGAGGGCCATCTGTTATCTGGGGGTCACTCTGACCTCAAATTTGGTGGAGATTCTTAAAAAAATTGTATTATCTTATTTCTGTTTTCTTAGTCTTTGATTGTTGATTAGTTGAGAAACCTTATTGTTTTATGTTATATATTTTTCTAATAATTTTATAGAGCTTATGTCATTCAGTTTATTATTGTTATCTGTGGGACCCCCTGGCCTCAGTTTTGGCGAAGATTCTTAAAAAAAGGTATCATCTTATATCTGTTTTCTTAGCCTCTGATTGTTGATGAGCTGGGGAACTTGGTTTTTTATATTATATAGTTTTCTTATAATTCTATAGAGTTTATGTCATTAAGTTTATTATTGTTATCTGAGAGACCCTGGGGCCTCAATTTTGGATGAGATTTTCAAAATAAGGTATCATCTTATTTGTGTTCATAGTCTTTGATTATTGATGAGCTGAGGAACTTGGTTGTTTTATATTATATATATTTCTTATAATTTTATTAATTTTATATCATTAAGTTTATTATTGTTATCTGTGGGACCCCCTGGACTCAATTTTGGTGGAGATTCTTAAAAAAGGTATTTGATTGTTGATTAGTTGAGAAACCTTATTGTTTTATGTTATATATTTTTCTAATAATTTTATAAAGTTTATGTCATTCAGTTTATTATTGTTATCTGTGGGACCCCTGAACTCAGTTTTGGCGCAGATTCTTAAAAAAAAGGTATCATCTTATTTGTGTTCATAGTCTTTGATTATTGATGAGCTGAGGAACTTGGTTGTTTTATATTATATATATTTCTTATAATTTTATTGATTTTATATCATTAAGTTTATTATTGTTATCTGTGGGACCCCCTGGACTCAATTTTGGTGGAGATTCTAAAAAAGGTATTTGATTGTTGATGAACTGCGAAACTTTATTGTTTTATATTATATATTTTTCTTATAATTTTATAGAGCTTATGTCATTCAGTTTATTATTGTTATCTGTGGGACCCCCTGGCCTCTATTTTGGCGAAGATTCTTAAAAAAAAGGTATCATCTTATTTCTGTTTTCTTAGCCTCTGATTGTTGATGAGCTGGGGAACTTGGTTTTTTATATTATATAGTTTTCTAATAATTTTATAGAGTTTATGTCATTAATTTTATTATTGTTATCTGAGAGTCCCTGTGGCCTCAATTTTGGTGGAGATTTTCAAAAAAAAGGTATCATCTTATTTGTTTTCTTAGTCTTTGATTGTTGATGAGCTGAGAAACTTTATTGTTTCATGTTATATATTTTTCTTTTAATTTTATAGATTTTATGTTTATTATGTTTATTATCATCAGCTTTTGTTATTTGTCTTATGATTTGATACTAAATATTAAATATTATATCAAATATCAAAAATATCATATATTAAAAATATCAAATATTAAAAATATCCAATATCGAAAATATTAAATATTAGAGATATTAAATATATAATAGAAATATTAAACATTAAAAATATATAAAGATACTAACATTTAAATATTGAAAATCTTAAATACTCAAAATTATAAATATTCTAAATTATAAATATTCAAAATATTAAATATCAAAAATATTAAATATTTAAAATTAAGATTCAAAATGTTAAATATAAAAATATCAAAATATTAATTATGCAAAATATTAAATATATTATATATTAAGGATATTAAAAAGAGGGATATGAAGACCGCCATTCATATTTCTAACAGTGGTTTATTGCAGTTATTATTTATAGTAGACAAAAAGAGCACACTAATCTCAATAATTACTAGGAATCAAATAACTTCAATCCACATATGAAAGTAAGGAAAAAATTTATTACATTCATAGTAAAGGGAAGTTATAGGTATAAAGCTTTTGTATTTTGTTGAACTATAGCTTGGCTTTCTTTGAGTCCAATTTCTTTATCAATATAGCGAAGAGAATACTATCAAGTATTTAGAAGTTAATGGTGAGAATAAAATTGTTAAGAGTATTAAGTTCAAAAACGAAAAGCAGAGTATATGCACATTTTCTTCAATATATTACTGCATCTGTTAATATAGACGAAAACTGCCATGAAGGATGAGGCAACAACTATGAATGATCTTAAGTTTATATACATATACATATACATAGACATATATATATATATATTTATATATATATATGTATGTATGTATGTATGTATGTATGTATGTGTGTGTATAGATATGTATATATATATATATATATATATATATATATATATATATATATATATATATATATACATGTGTGTAAACATATAGTAATTATATCTACATACATGCAAACACATTTAGATGTATATATATGCACATGTATATATGTAAATGCTTAGATATATATATATATATATATATATATATATATATATATATATATATATATATATATAAGCACATATACATAAACATATATATGTATCTATTGAAAATAAAAGTATTCACAAAATACTAATTCAAATGAAATCTATATGAATAATGCAATGACAATCTGACAACATAAAACTTTCCTGAATTATTAACTAGGAAAACAGAGCTTTTTCTTATTTTTTTGCGAGAGAAACTTGAAAATTCGCTTTAAAATCTGCAACACGGTAAGAACAAGAGTGAGACGGAACCTAGGCTTTGTTGTGGAAATGTAAAGTGTTCGAGAAGGACTTGAGAACCGCTCTTCTTAACACTTTAGATTTCTTCTTTCATTTTGTTTTTATACAATTGTGTTAATAATATTATCTCGCTCTCAAGCACTTGAATAATAATAATAATAATAATAATAATAATAATAATAATAATAATAATAATAATAATAATAATGGTATGTAAAAACACAGTCATGTATACTAAATTCTTTTATCGTTTGTCATGAATTTTATGAACAGATGAAATTGATTAAATAAAACTTTGATTGAGTAGAGTATTTTTTTATATCGCATCCAAAAAAAAAAATATTTCAAAAGAAATCTTGATGTTTCTAAAAATTTTATCAGAATTAGAATATTTATGATACAATTAGCACAGAATTAAAAAAATATCATTTTTTTTTTTTACTTGATCGGATAAAGAAATTATTTCAGAGCAAATATTAATATTCCTAAAATTTACCTATCATATCCAGAGCATTTCCAAATAACTTCGACTTCACACAATAAGTTCAAAAAAAAAAAAAAAAAAAAAAAAAAAAAAAAATCTTATATCGCATAAAAAATATTTATAAAATAAATTAAAGAATTCCTAAAATTTGCACATCAGGTTAACGATATTTCTGAATATTTTCGATATGATACAAAAAAAAGAAATCAATCAATCAATAGTAAACACTTCTGCCTTAAGAATTTTTGCTGTTATTTTTTTTTCTTTTCTTTTTTGTATAGCATCATTTTCCCAAGTGGTACCTTTGCACATCAGAAAAAAAAACTAAACGTTATGGAATGTTGTTTAATATAATTTTATGTAATTTATATTAAAATACATATAAATAACAGCTGCAGGAAGAAGAAACTCTCTCTCTCTCTCTCTCTCTCTCTCTCTCTCTCTCTCTCTCTCTCTCTCTCTCTCTTCTAATATTAGATCCGTAATAGCGTCATCGCATGCATTTATCCCATAAAAATACAGCTAAAATATAAAAAATATTAAAAAAATGTATTAAGGATAAAATATTAGGATGGAAGGATTAATAAGATTCTTTCACGTGAGGAGGTCAAAGCCGGAAGTAGAACTGCAGGATAAATATCCTATATAATTGGTAATTAACACGAGAGGATAGTCCAATCCTTCAACGTTATTTGCTAGATAACGTCAAATAACGCTTGAAACTTGAATAATGATGACGAGGAAATTGATATTTCGGAAAAAATGGAAACGGGGAAAAACAATATATGGAAAACTTTAGAAAAAGCGAA
>NC_090742.1:6344320-6349320 GCF_036898095.1 Palaemon carinicauda
CATTACTCTACGATTAAAATTGTGAACAGGAAGCTGTCCACAAACAAACACACACATAAACAAACACAAACTGGGGGTAAAACATAACCTCCTCCCTACTTCGTTGGCGGAGGTAATTATGAAGAACAATGACAACTTCAGATCTGTAGATAGAATAACATAAGACTTATATAATAACATATTATTTTGATAAAAATCCTAAAATAATTTGCATATCAATAAACAACCTTGCTATTAATTAGCCTAATTAAACTAACATTTTGTAAACAACGTGATAAATTTCATCAAGTTTGACCATGAGAAAATCTTTATTGAATTCTGCATCAGTTGATTTTGCGAAAAATGGTAAAAGAATTCTTTTATCAATAAATAACCTTGCTATTAATTAGCCTAATCTATCTCATCTTTTGTAATCAAAGTGATAAATTTTATCAAATTTTACCATGAGAAAATCTCCACTAACACCTTATAAGCTGATTTTGCAGAAAAATATGATAATTCTCACATACAGTCTGTTACAGAATAGGAAACCTTTGATACTGTTCTATTAAAAGCTCTATAGAGCAGCGTTAAAACATCTATTTCACCCTTCACGTGAAGTCCCTAACAAGGGCAGAAGTAAAAGAACTTGATTAAATCCCTTTAAAGGTTTAAAGGCCACTCATGAATGGCAGAGGCAAGGGACAATGACGTTACCCTATCATGTAGGACAAAGCCATAGAGACTGACCATATATACTTATGATCAGGAACCAAGTCACCTCTCCACTCAAGCTAGGACCAGGGAGGGCCGGGCAATGGCTGCTGATGACTCAGCAGATAGACCTACAGGCTCCCCAAAACCCCTCATCCTTAGCTCACAAGGATGGTGAGGTTCTAGACAGTCAGACAGTAAAGAAACTATTCAGATTGAGCGCGATTTAAACCCTAGTCTGGTGGACGCCAGGCAGGGACGCTTCCAAAAGACCATCACAACCCTAAATACTCTATAATAGAGGGAGTATTGCGGGGTAGATACCGTATATCATAGAACCCCTTTTTTTTTTAGATACATTTCCTTACGTCATTTCATATGAAGCTTTTTCTTTATAAAGAGAGATTTGAATAACAGCTTTCCCAAATGAAACTATTCCAAAAAGGGAAACTTTTTTTTATATGTTTTACACTGGAAGTTTACTGGAGGCAATTAAACTTTTATTAAACACTGCTGGGAGAAAGGACGCTGATGACTGGTACATCACATGGACATACGCTACCGGGGTCTAAAGCGATGTCAGGCAGGGCAGCCGATCAGGAATATGGTCTACGCCAAAGCCAAAGCAATGTCCTTCAAAAGAAGGCAAGTGTGCTTACCCAATCCAAAAAATAGGAAAAACCCTGTTAATAAAAAAAGATTACACAATTTTCAATAGAAGAATATTGTACAAAAGATAATTTTAAGAATCTTTCGTAAGAAGGGTATTGCTACAGAGAAGGTCTTCACTGATCTCACTTTAGGGATAGAATGTTGTATTGGAGAAAATTTTCATTAATTTCTCTCCAAAAGAATAGGTCTGGAAAAGAGAAAACTATTCTAAAACCAGTTTGAGGAAGAGTGCTGTGGAAGAGACAAGTTCCATTAAACCTTCGTTATAAGCAAATTATTTCAGAACAGTAAGCCACCTAGCCACAAGAATATTTCAGAAAAGAAAACCATTTCAAAAATTCAAAAGGAATTATTCAAGCCACAAGAATAATGTTTCAGAAAAGAAGACTCATTAATAGGAATTATTTAAGCCCCAAGAATATTTCAGAAAAGAAAACTACAAAAATTCAATAGGAATTATTCAAGCCACAGGAATATTATTTCAGAAAAGAAAACTATTACAAAATTTCAACAGAAATTATTCTAGACAAAAGAATGATATTTCGGAAAATAAAAACTAAAATTTCAATAGGAATTATTCAAGACAATAGAATGATATTCCAGAAAAGAAAACTATTAAAAAAATTCAATAGGAATTATTCAAGCCACATGAATAATATTTCAGAAATGAAAACTATTGCAAAAGTTCAATAGGAATTATTCAAGACAAAAGGATGATATTTCAGAATAGAAAGCTCTTTAAAAATTTCACTAAGAATTTTTCAAGACAAAAGAATGATATTTCGGAAAAGAAAACTATTACAAAAGTTCAATAGGAATTATTCAAGACAAAAGAATATTTCGGAAAAGAAAACTGTAAAAAACGTCATTAGGAATTATTCAAGACAAAAGAAGGATAATTCAGAAAAGAAAATTATTAAAAAAATTCTTTGGGAATTATTCAAGCCACAAAAATAATATTTCAAAATAGAAAACTGTAAAAACATTAATAGGAATTACTTTAGCCACAGGAATAATATTTCAGAAAACAATACTATTACAAAATTTCAATAGGAATTATTCAAGAGAAAAGAATGATATTTCAGAAAGGTAAATTCTTGAAAAAAATATTAATTAGGAAATATTCAAGCCACAACAATAATATTTCAGAATAGAATAAAAAATATAAATTGGGAATTATTCAAGTCACAAAAATAACATTTCAGTAAAACAAAACTTTCCTCAACCATTTTCAATAGGATTTATTTTATGAAAGAAAAATTAAATAAATAAATAAAACAACAACAACAACATTAAATCATCCTCACAAGAGCGTCAAAGAAGCAATATTAAGGCATGTTTCCAGTTCATTTGAAATATCGCACAATTCTCTCATTATCTCCAGTCTTATATTCCCGGAACTGCTTACATCAACCGAATTGCAATTTTCTCTTTTCCTCCAATTACGTATAACAGACTGAAGCTCCATGTTTTTACATGTCTTCAGTGTGATTGAGGTAATTGAATCATTGCTACATTTTCTTAGGTTGTATAAGGAGTTCCCGGACTAGCTACCTGGAATCCATGTTCCTGGAAATCTTCAAGGGGAAACTTTTCTTTTGCCCACACATACACCGAATAGTCTGGCGTATTCTTCCCACATTCTCCTCTGTCCTCATACATCTGATACCACGGAGATTACCAAACAATTCTTCTTTGTTCAAGAGCTTAACTACTGCACTGTAATTGTTCAATGGCCACTCTCCTCTTGGTAAGGGTAGAAGAGACTCTTTAGCTATGCTAAGCAGCTCTTCTAGGAGAAGAACACTCCAAAATCAAACCATTGTTCTCTATTCTTAGGTAGTGCCATAGCCTTTATACCATGGTCTTCCACTGTTTTTATAGTTTATGAGAGAATTATTTAGTCTATTTCCTTATTTCCTTTCCTCATAGGGGTGTTTTCCCTGTTGGGGCTCATTAAGATGAGTTGTTTAGATCAATGTTAACAAACATTTCTCCTGGTTTTGAAGGAGAACAAGTCTTATAAATCAACGTTAGAAGAACATTATATCCAATTAACCTGACTTTTTTAGATCAATGTTAAGAAAATCTTGTCCTTCTTTGGAAGAACTTTATCAGAGCATTGCATTGCTGCAACGCATTGTTGCAAAGCAATGCATTTCCTTCTGATTTCCGAGAATTGTGAGTTCATCTCATTCACATTAAGTTTCTTTTCAGATAACAACGAACATTTTAATGAAAGGAAATAATGGTGTACAGATTTCTGCAACATAATCTCATTTTCTTTCTCAATAGATAAAACAGCTCAAGGACTTCCTGATGTTTGCATGTAGGTTATACATTTATACATGCAATCATAAGCACATATAATTATATATATACATATATATACATATATATATATATATATATATATATATATATATATATATATATATATATATATATATATATATATATATATATATATATATATAGGCACTCCTTAAGACAGATTAGTTCACCAAATTTTCAACTGGGCTCCATAAGGCACTAGAAGAGTTGGAAGACCCAGGCCTAAAAGGCTAAGGATTATGAAGTGTGAAAGTGGG
Source organism: Palaemon carinicauda (assembly GCF_036898095.1). NCBI lineage: Eukaryota > Metazoa > Arthropoda > Malacostraca > Decapoda > Palaemonidae > Palaemon > Palaemon carinicauda. The sequence goes on from NC_090742.1 coordinate 6,348,277, forward strand.
AGATGAGGGATGGAGAAGTACTGATTTAAAAGCTAAAGACAGAGACGACTGGCGAAATCAGACCGAGGCCCTTTATGTCAATAGGCGTAGGAGATGATGATGATGATGATGATGATGATGATGATGATGATATATATATATATATATATATATATATATATATATATATATATATATATATGTGTGTGGGTGTGTGTGTGTGTATAAATATATATATGTGTGTGTGTATATGAGTGTATACATATACATATGTGTATATATATATATGCATATATATACACTATATTTAAGAGAGAGAGAGAGAGAGAGAGAGAGAGAGAGAGAGAGAGAGAGAGAGAGAGAGAGAGAGAGAGAGAGAGAGAATTGGAAAACTGTAATAGTGATAAAGAAAAGTAATATTATAACGTACAAGGTCACTTATTCGCTGATATACAGAGAAAGAAAGAGAGAGAGAGAGAGAGAGAGAGAGAGAGAGAGAGAGAGAGTAAAACAAATTATGGCAGAGATGTAATAAAGGATAAACGCTAGTTAACATAGGTGAATGTGTGTGCTGGACAGAGTTTAAGATTAGAAAAGTTTATAATGGAGTAGACATATGGTATTCGAGATTAGGAAAAAATAGAATGTTAGGCCTGAAATGGGTTGATATATTAACCAATTGAACGAGCCCTAGTGCCTGGCTAATACTTAGTGGGGGGGGGGAAGGTTTGGCGTCTAAATAATAATAATAGTAATAATAATAATAATAACAACAACAACAACAACAACAACAACAACAACAACAACAACAACAACAACAACAACAACAACAACAACAACAACAACAACAATAATAATAATAATAATAATTCTATATTAATAACTCATTATTATTATTATTATTATTATTATTATTATTATTATTATTATTATTATTATTACCAAATATAATGCAAATTGCAGTACAGATTAAAATGCAGAGAAAACTTTCGAGAAGTATCATATTTATGTGCCGCCTTCAATAATAATAATAATAATAATAATAATAATAATAATAATAATAAT
>NC_090742.1:6356820-6367686 GCF_036898095.1 Palaemon carinicauda
TTTTTTTTTTCTTTTCATCAGTATTTGGAAAGGAAAACACATACTTTCGGTCCATTTCGGTAACTCACTTTGTAGTTTGGTACACACCACGTAATAGGCTCTAGCCTGGATTCCAAAACAGTAAAATTTTCTGGAATAATAGCAAAAAAATGTAAAGAAATAGAGCGATACCCCTTTACTTAAAGCCTATAGTAGCAGTGTGATAGCACTACTCGGGACGCGTGGGACCTTTCTTACCCCCTCCCCCACTGACCTTGCCTTCTCTCGAGACGGCCTTGATCCAACCCCTCCCTGGACTATCTGTTTGGTTAATCGCAGCGAAATAAGGGTGTGGCAGGGTGTACTTCTCTGGAGCGAGGTGTGCCAGGGACTCCTATGTCCAACTGTACTTTACAGAATTTTAAAAATATTTTTTAAGTTACTTTATTTTAGCTGTTCAGTACTTTGTAAATCATTTATATAGTTTCTTATTTCCATTCCTCACTGAGCTATTTTTCCATGTTGGTGGCCTTGGGCTTATAGCATCTTGCTTTTCCAACTAGGGTTGTAGCTTAGCTAATAATAATAATAATAATAATAATAATAATAATAATAATAATAATAATAATAATAATAATAAAAAGATTCTTTATTAGCACAACCTTGATTTCAAAGTATGTACAGTTGCCTTCATTAATGCCGGTACACCGATGTCTCTTTAGCTTCTAATGAAGTGTACTGGAATTAATGAAGCCAACTGTACCTATCACCAGATTTTTTTTTCATTTCAATTCGTCAAACAAAACATGAAAATCATCTACAAATCTGCGGTTTGTATAAAAGTGCATTTTACTTGAAGTGAGATTCGCCTTTACCTTTCACATTGTAGGAAATCCAATGAATATTGAAAAAAAAAAAAACATATATATTACATATATTTTTATAAAGTATGGTTGAGAACAGGGAGAGAGAGAGAGAGAGAGAGAGAGAGAGAGAGAGAGAGAGAGAGAGAGAGAGAGAGAGAGAGAGAGAGAGAGATGATTTTCACCCAAGACTTTTCAGAATATTACTAATTTTTTATAAAGTACGGTTGAGAACAGAGAGAGAGAGAGAGAGAGAGAGAGAGAGAGAGAGAGAGAGAGAGAGAGAGAGAGAGAGAGATATGATTTTCACACAAGCCTTTCCAGAATATTACGTATTTTTTATGAAGTATGGTTGTGAACAGAGAGAGAGAGAGAGAGAGAGAGAGAGAGAGAGAGAGAGAGAGAGAGAGAGAGAGAGAGAGAGAGAGAGAGAGAGAGAGAGAGAGAATCAGTACCATAGATATAAATTTCACCCAAGACATTTCAGAATGACAAATGACATAACATTACCCACATGACTAATTAGAAAAGTATCGTATAGGCCTACTGTAAATAGTTATATGAATATATATATATATATATATATATATATATATATATATATATATATATATATATATCTACAAACGGTTCTTTTTTCATATAATTTCATATGTAAGGAAATGTACTCAAATTTACGTACGGGTAAAACTAACAATATATATTTATCTTTGCAAAGAAAATAAAATGGCCTCTGACCCAACAGCCATTTTATTTTAATTTTTTTTTCATCATTCTTAAGTTAAGATTTAAAAAAAAAATATTAGGAATACTTTACTAAGATCTCCCCTATGAAGACCAAGTGTCTGGCTATATATATATATATATATATATATATATATATATATACACATATATATATATATAAATACCTGTATATATATATATATATATATATATATATATATATATATATATATATATATATATATATATATATATAGGCATATGTATGTGTGCAAATATATAAGCATTCACGCACACGTCGTGTGTATATATATACTGTATATATATATATATATATATATATATATATATATATATATATAATATATGTATATATATACATATATATATATATATATATATATATATATATATATATATATATGGGTGTGTGTGTGTGTCTGTGTGTGTGAAACCACAATGTTACACACCTTGCTCGGCACATTTAAAAGAAAAAAAAAAACAAGGAAATTGCTTTAAAGTTTTGAAACTCTAAAAAGGCCATAGGCCTAGCTCTCTTATTTTATAAGATATATTCATCTGGTTTGACTTTTTTTGGAAATTTTTTAAAGCCAACAATTTAGTGGTAGGCATGAACAGACTTTATATGATTGATTGATTGATTGATTGATAAGTTATATTATAGCTGCAATACTTATTTAAAATCAATACCACGCCTTTATTTTTCAAGATCTTTTCATTTTGTTAACTTGTTTTGACATTTTAAGATCCCATCAGTGATTTAGTACGAGTCATTCATACCTGTGATTGATCAATTGATTGGCACGTGATTGATGGTATGATCGATTGCAAGATTAATGACAAAATTGATAAATAAGTCAAGCCCTTATAAAATTTTCAATCAGGTTAGGTTTATATGAATGTTTAAGTCACCTAGAATGAGTAGCCGAAGTACCTGATTGATGGCATGATTAATCGCATGGCACATAGGTGTTGGCATGATTAATCGAATGATACATGACAAAAGTACTAAGTAATGCAGTAAGATCCTTATAAATTGCATCAGGTTAGGTTTATATGAACTTTTAACTCCCAAAGAATGACCAAGCACGTGACTGACGACTGACAGCATGATTAATCGCATGGCACGTGACATGGCATGATTAATTGCAAGGCACATGACATGGCATGATTGATCGCAAGATGGAAACAACGCTAAAGTTGACTAAAAGTCTGGTATTTTGACCCTTATTACAAACATTATGACACAAACAGGAAAATAATAATGATAATATAAATAAAATTAATCAATAATGTTAAAAATATCATGCAAAGATACCAAGAGTACTAATAATGATAATAAAACGGCATGCAAAATCAATGGTAACACTTACGTTCAGCCGCGAAGTGAAGTGTTGGTCGAAGCTTGGAATTTTTCATGTAATCCAAAACAACAGAAATACCCACTTTTTAGGTTACTGCCACTCGTTGAGGTAGGTTGTGGATAATCACCACACTCCCAATCACTGCTCGACATAGTTTTAAGTACGAACAATTCCTAAAATAGCCGATACACTAAAAAAAAAACACGAAGGAAATTCAGTAGATGTTTGACACAACGCGCCGCAAATGTAAACAAAGTGGAAAAACATGGCAACCAACCCGTCCAACCGTAATCGTTCACGAGCGCTAACTTTTTTGGCAGAATATTGTTTTCAGAATGATTATCGGCATATTTTTCTTACCTTTATATTAATATATAAGTATATTATTAATTTTAAAACATAATTTGATTATCGTGAAGCATAATATAATAAAAATCATATTGTAAAATATTTAACTATACTCTTCCGTATGGCATCCCTGCTTAAAACTTCACGAGTGTTAAAATTTTCAGTAAAATATTGTTTTCGGAATGTTTATCGGCAGATTTTTCTTACCTTTCTCTTAATATATAGATATAGTAATAATTTGAAAACATAATTTTGTTATTATGAAACATAATATAATGAAAAATCATAATGTAAAATATTTGATTATATGCTTCCGTATGGCAATCCTGCTTTACCTATCAGCTGATGACCGAGTGGAGATGGGTGAGTAGGTGCGGTATAGAGTTCCGACTCTCTACGGCTAGGTTAGAATTCATACACTTCAGTTCAACTTTCTACAATCTTCCATTTTTCATATTTTACATATTTTAAACCAATCGAAAGAGGAAAAATAGTGCAATCCAGACGTACGATAACCTAAAAGAGTTTATTGGGCCGTTATTCACATCATACTGAGAAATAATGAACAATCTAAAATTCATAAATATATATATGAATGTATACTGAATAAAAGGATGTATTATTATTATTATTAGTAGTAGTAGTAGTAGTAGTAGTAGTAGTTTTATCATTATTATTATTATTATTATTATTATTATTATTATTAACTGGCACATGTTTTTTATTATTATTATTATTATTATTATTATTATTATTATTATTATTATTATTATTATTATTATTATTATTATTATAGCAGGATGCTATTTGCCCAGGGCCTCCAACACGGAAATTCTTACATATCTTACATATCTTGGATTCACTACAGGAAATTTCTATCAGAAAACAAAGCCCTCAGATATATTCCTGAAAGAGATCCTATACTCCTACAAGGATAGTGTTCGCATCCTCTTAATGAGAAGATTACTCTGTGAACTCAGCATATTTCCTTTTGCTAGAAAGAACGTCTACTCCAAGGTCCTTTAAATATATTCGGAGAGTATATTCAAGGGGACCTTGGTCTACTCGGCTAAAGGACAAAGGATCGGGAGAATGAAAGTTTGATGGAAAAGATGAGTTGACGGTGGTGGATTGAAGGTAAGATGATAGCTGAAATGAGGATGAAGATGGGTGAAAGGAACGTAGGTTATATATTAAAAAGCACAAGAAGGAAAATGGTTGCTTAGAGTCCTTAAGTCGGATGAGCAATAGTAAATAATAAGGGAAAAGAATGGAAGTAGGAAAACTGGGTTATGGTGGCCTATGTGGTAACGTCAAACTGGGGTTCGAGTCCCGTTCAAACTCGTTTGTTCCTTTGGTCGCTACAACCTTACCAACCTTGTTAGCTAAGGATGGGGGTATGTGGTAAAGTCCCTGACTGCTGATCGCCAGACTGGGGTTCGAGTCCAGCTCAAACTCGTTAGTTCCTTTGGTCGCTACAACCTTACCATCCTTTTGAGCTAAGGATAGGAGGTTGGGGAGCCTATGGGTCTATCTGCTGAGTCATCAGCAGCCAATGCCTGGCCCTCCTTTGTCCTAGATTTTGTGGAGGCCTCTCCACCCAATCTAGGATCATATATACATATACATATATATATATATATATATATATATAGTCAGTGTTTAGGGCATTGTCCTGCTTGATATGGCAATGTCACTGTCCCTTGCCCCTGCCATTCATGAGTGGCCTTTAAACCTTTAAACCTTTAAGGGATGAAGTGGCCACGTAGTAACGTCAAACTGGGGTTCGAGTCCCATTCAAACTCATTAGTTCCTTTGGAGGCTTGACTGCTACAATAGACATAAAGAAAAAAAATATTTAAGAAGATATGAGCATTCTCACTCTTGCAACGAACCTTATATAACAAAGGTAAGCGACAATCAATCATAGTAAGATTTCAAAACCTACATAGTAAAATTGAAGATAAGTATTTATTTTTGAAATTGATCGAAATCTCAGTGAAGAAAAACATACTTTTATAAGAATTTAATATTATTTACATAAACTCAAACATGCTATTTGTTAGAATCTGTTATGTCTCCTTAGTTCACTTTAATGAATATATAAGTGCAGAGTAATTAATCTCTAATAAAACTCGTTATTGTCAGATTTTTTAAGATAATTGTCAGGATAGAAAAAAAAATATAATGTTTCTTGTCTTTGAGAAGGATACCGTTATCAATTGAAAGAGAAAAATTTATAAAGAAATGTTTATAACATCTTCTACAAGAGAGAGGTTTGAATAGTGTTTGTGCAATATGCTTTTGCAACATGAACTCACAGGAATTATCCTTATGAATATTCATTTATTCTTCCTTGGTTGCGGAATCCGTTTCAATATCTCCACATTTTTTTTTTTTTTTTTTTTTTTTTTTTTTTTTTTTTTTTTTTTTATTATTATTATTTAAGCATTTTCCCTGGTTACGTAATCCATTTCAATATCTGCACATTTCTTATTGTTGAAGCAATTTGTTGCAGCTGTAAAGAATCGAATATCTGAAATACGTAATTAATCTAATTGATTCTTTTCAATAAAAATTCTCTGATCTTGTTAAGATTATTATCATCAGAATTTCTGCACAACGTTATATGTAAGTCATCATACTTCTATATGATATAGAATATCTGGAGAGTAAGATAGAATCCTTTTTCAAATAACATTTTTATTCCTTACTATATTTTACATCAAGGTGACAATGCCAAAAGAATAGACACGGTTTTCTTTTCTTTTCTTTTTTTTTCTTTTTTTTACGACATCTGAAGCTTTAACTTCTACAAAAATAATCTCCTATTTTGATTAGACTATTTTTCAGTAATACGAAGAGAGAGAGAGAGAGAGAGAGAGAGAGAGAGAGAGAGAGAGAGAGAGACCTGCTCTTTATTACATTTATTAGATAAAGAAAATTACCACCACTATTGCTACAACTATTTTCCTGCTGCTATTTTATTTCTACTTTAACGATCATCCTATCCAAATAGTCTCTATTCATTCCCAAGTCTAACAAGTTCACATACTCACCTTTTGTTCAGCTCTATCCTCATAACAGTAATCACCTTAGTTCAATCCCTCGCCGCCAGAGGCCCCCGCTCCGCGGCCACCTTTCTCATCAAACTTTCAATATTATCCATCTTTCTCCGTCGTCTGAGTAGACTTCTTTCCACCAAAAAGGGATATATGACATCAGAGAATAGTCTTCATACGGAGCTTATGCGAACACCATCACCCTGGGAATAAAGAAGCTCTTTCATGTATCTATATCTAAAGTTCTTTGAATATAGATGGAGATTCCTTGTACAGACTGAGAGGTTTTCTCGGGTTAACAACCTTCATGAATTACTTATAGAGATGTAACCGTGGATCTCAGTGATTACATTTCTCATATCATGTAATTATATTTTTTTCTATATGTAAAGAAAATCATATTTTACATCCCTATTTTTATTGCTTTTGGTTTTTGCTTGGAAAAATAATTATATTCTTAATGAAACCATAAAATATTCAATATTCATCTCTCAGTTTTATAGTTGTTGGAGTTGGTAATTAATATGGAATAGGTTTAAAGGTTTTAAAGGCCGCTTATGAATGGCCAATACAAGGTACAGTGATAACGCCCTAGCTAGCTTGACAATGCCCTAGAGACTGACCATATATACATATGATCAGCGTCCAAACCCCCTCTTCATCCAAGCTAGGACCAGGGAGGGCCAGGAAATGGCTATTGATGACTCAGCAGGTTGACATATAGGCTCCCACAAGGATGGGGATGTTGCAGACACTACAAGAAACTATCGAGCTTGAGCGGAACTCGAACCCCAGTCCGGCCGATCATCAGGCAGGGACATTTTCTATGTTATATAACCCATCTGTTTTTACTTTATAAAATAGCTGAAAGTATGGATTAACTGAATAACCCAAAGTAGATATCTAAAAAAAATAACTAGAGGGGCACTCAGTAGAGCGCCGACCTCCGCTGCGGCAGCTTATTTCCCTACCTTTTTCTCCAGCTTGACCTTGACCTTTGATCTTGACATGTAGTAATAAGTGTGGATTTTCTTACACTCAAATTGAACCAATTTTGAATTCTCTGTGAAAACAATGTCCAATCATATGGCTGATTTACGTGAATAGGAGACTTTGCTTGACCATGACCTTGACCTTGACCTTGACCTTCCTAAATTTCATCATTTCCAGTTTTTTCACATATCAGTTAATCCCTGCAAGTTTCATTACTCTACGATTAAAATTGTGGCCAGAAAGCTGTTCACAAACGAATACACACACAAACAAACACAAACAAAGGGTAAAACATAACCTCCTTCCAACTTCGTTGTCCGAGGTAATGATATTGATAGCCTTACGAAATCCTATATGAAAATAAAAAAGAATTAGATTCTCACCAATATATTTAAATCAAAATCCTTATGAATTTCATATTCATAAGGATTTTCTTCTTTGTCTAAATCTTTTCCCACTTCTTGTAGACAAAGAAGGAGAAAATCCTTATGAATATGAAATTAGAATTAGACTTACAACAATATCTCTAGATCAAATTCTTTATAAGAATAGAAAAGAATTAAACTTGCACAAATATCTTTAAATCAAAATCCTTATGAAGATGAAATTAGAATTAGACTTGCTCCAATATATCTAAATCAAAATCTTTATGGAAATCAAATTCGAATTAGAGGTGCTCCAATATCTCTAAATCAAAATCTTTATGAAAATTAAATTCGAATTAGACTTGCTCCAATATCTCTAAATCAAAATCCTTATGAAGATGAAATTAGAATTAGACTTGCTCCAATATCTCTAAATCAAAATCCTTATGAAGATGAAATTAGAATTAGATTTGCTCCAATATCTCTAAATCAAAATCCTTATGAAGATGAAATTCGAATTAGACTTGCTCCAATATCTCTAAATCAAAATCCTTATGAAGATGAAATTAGAATTAGACTTGCTCCAATATCTCTAAATCAAATCCTTATGAAGATGAAATTCGAATTAGAGGTGCTCCAATATCTCTAAATCAAAATCTTTATGAAAATTAAATTCGAATTAGACTTGCTCCAATATCTCTAAATCAAAATCCTTATGAAGATGAAATTAGAATTAGACTTGCTCCAATATCTCTAATCAAAATCCTTATGAAGATGAAATTAGAATTAGATTTGCTCCAATATCTTTAAATTTCATAAATGTCCCAGTTAGAAATCGAGAACTGATTTCCCAGGGAAAATCACATCGACTCAAATCTAACAAAAAAATTCCTCCATTATTGGATTTTCGAAGTTGTTTGAAGATGTCTGTTCCAAACCATCGAATGTCATCTCTAGATTGATATATTAGGAGTGTTCATTGTCTGATTTTAGTATTTCGAAGGGAAGAAATACCTTCAGTGAGAGAAAACAGGAAATATCTATTGATATTTCACAATGAGACATTATATTACCTGTGTTTTTTTTTTATTATTTTGTCAGTAGTCAAACACTAACAGATAATACGTATTACCAAACAATTCTTCTCTCAAGGGGTTACTGCACTGTAATTGTTCAGTGGCCACTATCCTCTTGGTAAGGGTAGAAGAGACTCATTTAGCTATGGTAAGCAGCTCTTCTAGGAGAAGGATACTCCAAAATCAAACCTTTGTTCTCTAGTCTTGGGTAGTGCCACAACCTCTGTACCATGGTCTTCCAATGTCTTGGGTTAGAGTTCTCTTGCTTGAGGGTACACTCAGGCACACTCTCCTATCTCATTTCTCGTCCTCTTGTTTTGTTAAAGTTTTTGTAGTTTATATAGAAGATATTTATAGTTGTTACTCTTCTTAAAATATCTAATTTTCTTTTTTTCCTTTCCTCAATAAGCTATTTTCCCTGTTGGAGCCCCTGGCCTTATAGCATCCTGCTTTTCCAAATAGGGTTGTGGCTTAGCAAGTAATAATAATAATAATAATAATAATAATAATAATAATAATAATAATAATAATAATAATAATAATAATAATAATAATAATAATAATAATGCCACCCACAAGATTATTAATTATTATTAAGAACGTTTCCAGAAGGATTTGAAATAAATATTACTAATAAATATTTTAACTCTCTCAAACTCTAATATTTCACATTGCATTAAAATGTTGGTCATTCAAGTTGCACATTGAAGACTTATTACATAATATTTATTTAACCAAATATTGAAATTAAAAATGCTGCCTCAAAATATTTTCGTATCTAGGAACATCTCTACTGATAAATATCTTTTTCCAAAAGCTCAATAAAGAGAGATACTACTATAAATATTTATATTATTTATTTTAATGACTCATGTCAAAAAAAATCGTACTCCTCATGATAAAAACTCATAATTCTAACTTTTTCAGGAACGGGCTAGTGTTATTGGGACTACGAATATGTTTATTTCTGTAGGTGTATTTGTGTGTGTGAGAGAGAGAGAGAGAGAGAGAGAGAGAGAGAGAGATAGAGAGAGAGAGAGAGAGAGAGAGAGAGAGAGAGAGAGAGAGAAGTATTATGTCACTTTACCAAAGAACTATAAGAAAGGATACTAAATAAAGACACCGTAACTAATTTAAATAAGAGTTGCAGATTAAAACAAAACGTTGATTATTTTTCATTATCTTTACCATTTCTCCAGAATGGAGGATTACAAAAGTATAACCAATGAGAGTACATAGAAGGTTTTATACTTTTTGAAAATAGCATAAAACTAAAAGAATTGTTTAAGTGTTAAAACATCATCCTCATCAAATTTTAGAAAAAGATTAAAAGATCTTATTTTTATAGCCCTTGAGAGTACACAGAAGGTTCTATACTTCAATATAATTGGCATAAAACTAAAAGAATTGTTTAAATGTTAAAACATCATCCTCATCACATTTCTGATTCTGACAGAAAAAGATTGAAATATTTTTTCATTGGATACAAGGCTGTGTCATCAACCTTCCGTAGAGGAGTTGATTCACGAAGAAGGAAAATACTAAATTTATTTCAAGTATTTTTTAATGCACCTGAGCAATATGTATTAACATCAATTATATATTACGAATAATGATAATTTTAGGTATTTATTATCTTATTTTGTTCTCATAAGATTTTGGCTATATTCCTCCTAGAGACTCCCAAGAGTTAATTGCTTCTTCCTCACTTACGCATATGCAAGCATCGATAATTCTTGTTTACAGGTTTAAAGGTCTCTCATGAGTAGCAGAGGCAAGGGAGAAGGACAACTGACCATATATACATATGATCAGCGCCCAAGTCCCAATCCATTAAAGCTTGGCAGTTAGACCTATTTGTAGTTAGCTTTCATTCTAAGAGAAGGTTAATTAACTCTTGGGAGTCTTTGGAGGAAATTAAATCTCATGGACAAAATACAGGAATTAGGCCTTTATAACCAAGGAGGTTGACCACCTTGTTTATAACAAGCGTGGTGAAATATATAGTACAGTACCCGTAGACTTTATCAATTGCAGAGGCCCCCCCCATTTTTTTCCCTTAGACTTTA
>NC_090742.1:6373186-6378186 GCF_036898095.1 Palaemon carinicauda
AGATAATAATAATAATAATGATAATAATAATACTAATAATAATAATAATAATAATAATAATAATAATAATAATAATAATAACGTATGTAATTTTACTTCCGATGGCCATTTCCTTCAAATGTCAGAAGTTAATGGGAAAAACTGAGATTTTCTGGAGAAGAAAAAAAAACTCCACCTTTTTAGAAAAAGTGATTATATTGGCACATAGCTGTTTTTTAAGTCCTGAGACGAAAAGGCCAGAGAGAAATTAGAAAAGGATTACAATTTAAAGCCTGGGAAATACAAGTCTCCAAAGTGTTCAGAGCATAACTGTATACGCAAGTTCCTTGCTTGTTAAAACGAAAATATCTCTCTCTCTCTTTATACAACACAGCAAACACATACACACACACACACACACACACACATAATATATATATATATATACATATATATATATAATATATATACATATATATATATATATATAATATATACTATATATATATGTATATATATATATTATAAATATATCTGTATATATACATATATGCATATGTATATAAATACATGTAAATGAATATATTTATATATATCTCCTATATATAGTAAAGAGCAAGTGTCCGGCTATATATATGTATTTATATATATATACAAATATATATATATATATACTATATATATATACTATATATATATGCATATATATATATATATATATATATATATATATATATATTTATATATATATAGTATATATATATATATATATAGTATATATATATATAAACACACAACATATATGTATATATATACACACATGTACACACACACACACACACACACATATATACTATATATATATATATATATAATATATATATATATTCATATATATATTTAAAGGGTCTGATAAATTTCCCAAACGGAATATTAATATCCTGTTCATCCCCTTCCTCACTGCGCTGAGACATGCCTTGGTGAGTCATCTTTTTCATTTCAACAGCGAAATATAACTGCCAATAAAGCAAGAAATCTAAAAATCCTCCATTTTCTATTTTGCATCAATACAACATTGCAAATCTCTTTGAAAGATCTGCACTGGAAACTTCATCATGAATGATATTTCCAGCTCACTTTCCAGAGAACGGATATTTTCTTTGCCAGGAAGCATTAAAAGTATTCTCTCTCTCTCTCTCTCTCTCTCTCTCTCGTCTCTCTCTCTCGTCTCTCTCTCTCTCTCTCTCTCTCTCTCTCCTCTCTTTGTGATGGAGTTTTCTCCTGGTACCTAAGACCTCTCTCTCTCTCTCTCTCCTCTCTCTCTCTTCTCTCTCTCTCTCTCTCTCTCTCATTTTTATGATTGGAGTTTTCTCCTGGTTCCAAATCTCTCTCTCTCTCTCTCCGTCTCTCTCTCTCACTCTCTCTCTCTCATCCTTTTTTATAATGGAGTTTTCTCTCTCTCTCTCTCTCTCTCTCTCTCTCTCTCGCTCTCTCTCTTATTTTGTGATGCCGTTTTCTCCTGTTTTCTCTCTCACTCTCTCACTCTCTCTCTCTCTCTCTCTCTCTCTCTCCTCTCTCTCTCTCTCTCTCCTCTCTCTCTCTCGTCTCTCTCTCTCTAAGACATTGGGTCTCGTTTACAAATCTTCCCTAATATTACATGATATCTGTATCGTTATCTTAACCTTGTCGTTTTTAATTCAAAGATAACCATGTAGAAAATTCAGATATATTACTTGCTTCTATTTACAGTAAAGAGAAAGAAAAATGAAAATAAAAAAATAACTTTATTTATGACTTGAAGCATAAAGAACTTTATTAGTTTCTTTGCTACGACCAAAAAGCTATTAGCAATAGTAGAATATCAAAGCTGTTCATAATATTATAATCCCTTTATAAAGAATTCTTAATTATATATATGCATATATCTATATACAACATATGATATATATACATATATATGATAAATTTTTGCACATTTAGAAGTGTTTTTCATATTCATATAAGCCATATATTTTTTCTACATTAATGTCTGGTTTCTCTTAACGACCTCAAGATCAGAGCCCAAGGCGAAATCACACAAAGACAAGAGCTTGTCCACCCGGCCGGGATTCGAACCCTGGTCCGGCAAACTTGTAGATACAGTGATTACCACTTGGCCCGACGCGGTGGTAGTCACTGTCTCTACAAGTTTGCCGGACCAGGGTTCGATTAGCGGCCGGTCACAAGCTCTTGTCTTTGTGTGATTTCGCCTGGGGCTCTGATCTTGAGGTCGTTAAGAGAAACCAGACATTATGTACTAAAGAAATATATGGCTTATTTGAATACATACATATATAGTATAGTACATACATACATACATATATATTATATTATATATATATATATATATATATATATATATATATATATATACAATATACAGACTTATATACACATACATATATATATACTATACATATATATATATACTATATATATATATATATATATATATATACTATATGTATATATATATAGATATATATTATATAATAGTATATATATAATAATTATATATGTATATATATATATATATATAGTATATATATATATATATATATATATATCTATAAAATTATGTGTATATTATATATATATACTAATATATATATATATATATATATAAATGTCTATGTAAACTCTCAATAATATATCGGATGCAAATGTGTCTGCTATCATATCAGGGATAACTTTTATTCTCCATAAAGTGAAAACAAAAATCTCTTTCATATTTTTCCTTTACATTTATTCCACAGACTGCAGTTTTCAGCCAGTGACTCATGGCTTTCATCACAGCTTATTTATAAAAATGAAACCCCCACTTTAATATGAAAGTTATCACACAATCGATTCCTTCTTAGATTTTCTCTAAGTGTTTATCCTCAATAATTAGTTAATTATGTACTTCTTAAATCAAACTAGCAGTTTTAATTCTCTCCATATGTTCAAACCAATTGATCCCTTTCTAGACTTTCCTCCAGGTCTTCATCCTCAAGAATTCATCCTTTTTGCGCTCCTTAAATCAACCCAAACACTTTCTATTCTCTCCATATGTTCAAACCAATTGATTTCCTACTAGACTTTCCTCTAGGGTCTTCATCCTCAAGAATTCATCATTTTTGCGCTCCTTAAATCAACCAAACACTTTCTATTCTTTCCATATGTTTCAAACCATCTTAATACACTCTAACGGAATTTACCAGTTCTGCATATCTCCATATTCCTCACCCTTCTTTACTTTTAAAGCTTCTACATTCTTCCTTCATTTGCATGCAGCCTCCAACCTCTCCTTTCATTGAAGAGATTTGACACAGATAACAATTTGTATACTCGAACCTTGTCCTCCGTAGGGCCACAAATTTCTCCTTAAATCTTATGGAAATATCCAAACATCTATTTTGCATAACCTTTTCTCTGCCACTCCATGGAAATCTATAACTCCCTGACCAAATATAATCTGATTGATTTACTGATTTGAAGTTTTCAGGCATCCTGACATCTAAAGTCATTGATTCCGTATAATCTAGAGACAGGTAACAATTTATCTTTATTTCCTAAATTTTATGTATTCTAAAGTATCATATTCCTATGAATCAGTTTTCGAAAGTCCTGAGGAATCCAATACTCACAGCTTTGTGTAGTGTAGATTATCTATGAGATATAATATCCTGAACGGCGTTCGTGTCATATAACAAAATCCTTTAGTAAATCCTACCTGGTTTGCGTCCTTGTTAGGATCTAATTAGTGATTTTTATCTACTTAAATAGGTTTATTTTTTTCTTCACGTCTTCACCCGGAAACTATTATTATTATTATTATTATTATTATTATTATTATTATTATTATTTTTATTATTATTATTATTATTATTATTATTATTATTATTTGCCAAGCTACAACTCTTGTTGGAAAAGCAGAATGCTATAAGCCCAAGGGCCCCAACAGGGAGAATAGCCTAGTGAGGAAAGGAAATAAGGAAATACACTACAAGAGAAGTTTAACAAGAAATCCATCCTGTTCGTAATACTATGCGTGCAGTTAATTCTAATAGTCAGGCCTTCTCTATCATGAGGCTCAATACTACACAGTATTCTAGAAGTTTTATTCCAGCTGTGACCAAGTTGTGGAATGATCTCCCCAATCGGGTAGTTGAATCGATAGAACTTCAAAAGCTCAAACTTGCAGCAAATGTTTTTATGTTAAACAGGCTAAATAGGCCTTTTTATGGTTATCTATTAAATATTTGTTTTGATGTTGTTATTGCTTTAAAAATATTTTATTTCAATTGTTCATTATTTCTAAGATTGTCTATTTATTTACTAATTTCCTTTCCTCACAGGTCTATGTTTCCCTGTTGGAGCCCTGTGGCCTTATAGCATCTTGCTTTTCCAACTAGGGTTCTAGCTTAGCTAGTAATAATGGCAATGATAATAATAAGTTTTTAGATGGTAAAAGATATTATTTCCTGCATTTATAATAGATAATTCTATTGCTATTGTTATCAGAAACACCTATCAATTGTAAGGAGAAGATTTAGTCTTCGAAGCAAATGTTTTTGCATGAGCTTTGACACTAACTTTGATACGAGTCTATTAAGATACCACACATGCAGAAATAGGTCTATATTGAATGTCAGATAATGGGTGATGGGACAGTAGATCTATTAATATCCAACACATGCTGAAATAGGCCTATATCGTGTTATGTATTATTGTAATAATGTACTGTATTATTTCAAGTGTTACATGTATTGCGCACATTGCATCATATTGAATAAAACATGCTATGCTTTGTATGTAAGTGAAATTATTTATTTTGATATTAGGATACAAGCATTTATTAGTTACCTCAAAGATAGGATGTAATTCTTTATAGTTTTGTACTGGAGTAGGATTTAAGTCTTTTCAGAGCGATGCTCTTTGTTGCTTAGCAATGTTTTAGTTTTGTCAGATTGTTTAGGACGCTCCACACAGACTTGGGA
>NC_090742.1:6394939-6404939 GCF_036898095.1 Palaemon carinicauda
TTCTATGGCCCTTTATTTAGCCTTTTGAATTATCCCGTCAAATGAAAATTAAAATTTGTAACACCGAATAACGTAACATATATTCATATGCTTCATCCACCCCTTGATTTAAACTTAATTTTGAATAATGTACTCACTGAATAAATGCAATTATTCATATCTTCCCCACCTGCAAAATAGAAGAGGAGATGCCAGCTTTACCCATCTCTTGAATTTAATCTTATTTGAAGACTATATTCACTGAATAAATCCATTTATTCATTATCTCTCTCCTCATCTGCATAATGAAGAACGCCAGCTTCACCCATCCCTTGAATTAAATGTTATTTTGAATACTATATTCACAGAATAAATCCAATTATTCATTACTCTCTTCCTCTCCTGTAAAATGAAGAGGAAAAGCCATCTTCACCTATCCCTTGAATTTAATGTCATTTTGAATACTATATTCACCTAATAAATTCTATTATTCATCACTCTCTTCTTTACCTGCAAAATGAAGGATTAAATGTTATTTTGAATACTATGGTCCTTGAATAAATACAATTATTTATTACTCTCTTCCTCACCTGCAAAAGGAAGAATTAAATGTTATTTTGAATACTATATTCACTGAATAAATCCAATTATTCATCACTCTCTTCCTACCTGCAAAATGAAGAGGAGAAGCCATCCTACAATCCTGCAGGAGGCAAATTCCTCGTAGGTGTTGTGAGGACAAACGTCATCAGCACTGCCAGTACCACGACCATCTCAGTTGCTGCCGTCACCTGTCATAACGGTAAGATTGATTAATTGATTGACTGATTGATTAACTGATTGATTGAATGACAGGGAATTACTTGTTGTTACTGCTACTTAGGTCCTCGATGCAGTCTCTCTGAAACTGTGTGTTATCTAGTTTGATAGCATTAACTGGACGAGACACAGGAAAAATGTAGGTAAGATAAAATTAAGGTCTCTCTCTCTCTCTCTCTCTCTCTCTCTCTCTCTGTATATATATGAATATATATACATATATATATGTATAAATATATATACAGATATATATATATATATATATATACATATATATATATATATAATATATAAATATATGTATATCTATATATATATATATATATATATGTATATATATATATATATATATATATGTAAAGGTGTGTGTGTATGTGAACTTTATAGACCAATTATTCATCTTATTCACATGAAACCCCAATATATCAAGTGAATAATAATCGATATATATTCTTATTGCGTAATATCCACTCAAACATTTTATTAGTCTTAGTTATATTTTCTTACTTTCCCGACTGATTATTTATCATCATCTTATTATCACATTTTCAAAATAAATTATTAGTATATTCAATATAATTATGATTTAACCTTCACAATAGATACTTGTCTTTCTGATATAATTTTTTTTTTTAATATACAAGCGTTGTTTCGATATTATCAAGCCCATAAATTTTCATTCGCTTCTGTATTCTTATCTCTTGTAATTTCATATAAATGATATGCCTTTCTTGAAATGTCTTCTCAATATTATTATCTATTCCAGTAAATAGTCAACGTTTCAATATCACAACCTTGACAATTCTAATACATAGCTATTTACATCACCCTTTCCCTGTTATTTTAGAATACATTTACGTCTATTCTGTAGCGATATTCCTTTGCCTTTTACCAATAAATAGTCTTTTTTCTCTCTGTATTCTTTATCTATTTAATTTGCTTGATAAATGGTCCTTTTATAGTCTTTTAACACTTAATCTTCCAATACAGTCGTATTTTCAGTGTCTTTAGCCTATGTTATTTATAATAAATGTTGTCTTTTCATTACCATTAGTCCTTTCTTTCAGCTATGAATAGTATTAGTGAATAGTCATAATTTCAGTTCCCATTCACCGCTACCTACAGAGAAAATAGTCAATTTCTCAACGAATGTAGTTAATTTCTTCTTGAAAACTTGTAGTTTACTTCAAAATATATCTTTAATTAAACTATTTTATTTTCCCTGGGTTTTTTTTTTTTGCATCTGAGCATCACATATCCCTGTGTAGAGAGGAGAGAGAGAGAGAGAGAGAGAGAGAGAGAGTGAGAGGAGAAGTATTGGGTACCAGACGAATCCCCATATCAAGACAGGGTTTGAAGAGAGAGAGAGAGAGAGAGAGGAGAGAGAGAGAGAGAAGTATTGGGTACCAGACGAATCCCCATATCAAAGACAGGGTTTGAAGAGAGAGAGAGAGAGAGGAGAGAGAGAGAGAGAGAGCTGACTGCTGACCACATCACATCTGTCTCTCAGTCCCCAACCTTTCAAGGGTTTCTTGCCATAACATTCCGGTTTTGACGATAAAAAATAATGTTACATCAAACAGTCTGACCTTCGAAGTCCCCCAGGCGAGTGACTTTGAACCTCGATGTCAGTTGCTAAAAGGTCACTCACAAGATCCATCGACTAAAAGATATTCTTTTCCTTCCAGGTATCCCCAGTGGTACCACCTGTTCCGGCAGAAAGAAGAGGTTGGCACTGCCGGAGCTTCCTGAGGTCAAACCAGGGTGAGAATATAAAGACTTTGTCACCACAGATTGGAGGGCTGATCTTGATTGGGATTGGAATCCAAATCTTTGGCTTCATGCGTTTGTCATTTGCTTTACTGGCATCTTTTTACTTATCTTTATTAATATATTTAAACCTGAGGCCAAATCAGAGTGAAAATATAAAGATTTTGTCATCACAGATTTGAGGCTGATCTTGATTGGGATTGGAATCCGTTATTGGAATCCAAATCTTTGGGATCATACGTTTGTCCCTCTGCTTTATTGACGTCTTTATTGAAATCTTAGAATATGCTTATCTTTACTCATATACTGTAGTTGAATTTCTACCTTAATGAAAGGATTACATTCTTACATGATAATTGATTTAAATCTTACCCAATTTATCACTGAAGAATGTCTTCGAAAATTTGATTTTAAATCTCCTATGCACTTCAGAGTTGCTGTATTGTTTTTGATAGATGCAAATATATATATATATATATATATATATATATATGAATATATTACAAATAAAATCAATTCTCATTAAAACCACCAATATATCAAATGGTAATTTGTAGCCATTCTCTTGTGCTTTGAACATCAATAAATATTTCAATATCTAATAAAATACAAATAAATACAAATCAATTCTATGTTCTAAATTCTAATCCTTCAAAAATAATCCTACAAAGACTTGACTCATTTTTATCTCTTCTTCCTTCAAAGCAACTTCGAGGAGAACCTCGACTCCTCAGCTGACACCAAGGAAGAAACCAACGCGGAAATCGCCAACGGCGATGGCGTCCAGAAACCTGGTCATCTGGAAGACCTCCACCACTACACTGACCTTCACCTCTTCCTCCACCGTCTCTGGAACAACTCTCAGCCTCTCGTACTACTGCACCGCATCTGGTATCAGCGCCCCCTCGGCTTGCGGCTAAATCTGGAACTACTCTTGCAGAGCAAAGATCTTACGACATATTCCTCAATGGATTATTCGTGTCTCCAGGGTCCTTCAATGAGGAGAAAACTTAATTTATTTTTTGTTGATTGTTAGCTTTTATTGTACAGTTACACTTGAATAGAAAATGGACTTTTATTTTGTACAGCAATTAGCTTAAGATAATAAAATGACAAAATGTGTATATTTGGTCTTCCTTATAATTTCCTTATTTTTTTTTTAATATGACTGGCGGATAACTTTTAGTATGTAAATAAACTCTCTTGCAACTTCGTAGTTCGAAAGAAAGTAAAATAAAAAGTCAGAGTGAGACCAAACTACTTAATTGGATCCATTTCGGTTATAGTGCAAATTAAGAAACTAAACCATGGACACCCATAACTAGGCCTAGTTTTAATGTTTAAAGGTCGCTCATGAATGGCAGAGGCAAGGGACATTGCAGGACAATGCCCTAGAAGACTGACCATATATACATATGGTCGGCGCCCAAGCCCCCTCTCCACCCATGCTAGGACCAGAGAGGGCCAGGATGCTTTTGACTCAGCAGTTAGACCTATAGGCTCCCCCAAACCCCCCATCCTTAGCTCACAAGGATGGTGAGATTACATCGACCAAAGGAACTAACGAATTTGAGTCGGATTCGACCCCAGTCTGGCTATCACCAGTTAGAGACGTTAAGACATAGGTGATAAAACATAACTTATAGAGACCCCAACAAGGCCGAACGAGAACACAATAGTTACTACTACTGTATTTTCATCAAAACTTCAAATGCGATATTATATTAAAATTAAAGCTTACGATAAGAATTTGGGATCTATTAATTCAGTAAACATCGTTCTCACAAAAGCACAACATATATTCTTATCAGAGTTTATAACGTAAGAAGGGGTGAAGCTCGCATTCTAATTAAGAATATTCTTAATAAAGCTCGTATCAACAGTCCTCTTATACTCAAAATAAGGAACATTTACCCCTCCCCCCCTCATTTTAGTGATAAATTCGTCCTGTGAATTTTAGCATTTATGATATTTTGATAAAAGAACTGACAAAAAATTAAAAAAATATCCGTAATATAATCTTTCAAAAGATCCTCGGAAAACCGTATCTGGGATCAAGACTAGGCACTGAAATGAAAGACAAAGGAAGACTTATTATTATTACTAGCTAAGCTATAACCCTAGTTGGAAAAACAGGATGCTATAAGCCCAAGGGTTCCAACTGGAAAAATAATCCAGTGATGAAAGGAATAAGGAAACAGATATAATAGTGTTCCTGTGTGTACCCACAAACATGAATATATATGTATTTATGTATATGTAATATATATATATATATATATATGTGTGTGTATGTGTGTGTGTCTGTGTGTGGGTGTGTGTATTTGTATGTACACACACACACACACACACATATATATATATATATATATGAATATAGCGAATATATTTATACATATATATATATATATACACACACACATATATATATATATATATATAAAGATATACACCTATATATATACAGTATATATATACATATATATATACTGTATATATATATATATATATACAAAAATATACATATAAATATATATGTAGATATATATATAGGGCCTATATATGTATATATATATATATATATACACTGTATATATATATATATATATATACACTGTATATATATATATACATATATATATATATATATATAATTACATAATATAAATGCGTGTTTATATGTTCCCTAGATACTCCTTTCACTTATCATTATTATTATTATTATTATTATTATTATTATTATTATTATGATTATTATTATTATTATTAGCTAAGCTACAGCCGTAGATGGAAAAGCAAGGTGTTAAAGTGCAAGAGCTCTACAAGGGGAAAATAGCCCAGTGACGAAAGGTTATAAGGAAAAAATAAACCTATAAAAACTTCAAAAAAAAAAAAAACAAGTGGAAGAGAGATAAAATAGAAGAGTTTGCTCGTCTAATTGTTATAAAAAAAAGTATTCCTCATTTTATTGACATGGCTGAGGCCTTTGTCCCGCAGTGGACTATAAACGGCTGCATTTGTTGTTGTTGTTGCTTTTGATTGTTACTATTTTATTTGTATTATACAAGGACTGACAGAAACTAAACCTTTTATTTTTCTAGAGAAAAATATTCATTACCTTATTTCAAATTAATCTAAACATATATGAACCTCATTCATTTTTTAGATATGGCCATTTCAGCAATGATTTGATGTATGAGTCAGTCACGCATCACAATAAATTCTAAAAAAAAAAAAAAACTGCATTAGTGTTCTGATATTCAGTGACACTTGCATAATCACTTGTCTCTCGATAATCAACCCAATATTATCAGCAAAGAGAAGTCTTTAAGGTAATTTCAGCCAATAATGACTTTATTCAGGAAAAAAAAATATTCAGTAAAGAGGAAAAGACAAGCAAAGGAAAATTCTGATCTATTGTTATCATCAGCAAAAACAAATCTTCAAGGTATTTTCAACACACAGGGACTTTGTTCAGAGGAAAATCTTTAATTTAGTAAGAATTAAAAGATAGGAAAAGTAAAATTTTGACCTAATGTTTCGTGTTGTTTCTGACATAGAAAAGATAACTTTAAAGGTTAAATGTGTCTTATTTCAGTTCCAGCTTCATCAGAATAGATGCTCACCAGAATGACAGTCGGGCAACCCCAACGACCCACTGTAGTGCCCAAGTACAGCAGTGGCCTCCCAGGAAATAGCTCAAACTCCGGTCCCCGCTGGATCGATCTGCCGCCATGCGAATGCTAGGCGACTAGGTTACCACTGTACTAGTCAGGAGGCTTTCTATTTTTATTCTCTCCTAGAGAGAAGAAGATTGAAAACTCTTATTTATAAAAATAACAATGGTTCCCTTCTTTCCTGAAAGCATTACTAAGAATTCATCGCTCAAGAACAATAGAAATTGCTCATGTTCTTCGATATTCAACCAATATCATCAGCAATAATAAGATTTCAAGGTAATTTCTGCACACAATGGCTTTGTTCAGGAAAAAATTTAATTAAGTAAAAATGAAAAGATGACAAAAAGAATATTTCTGATGTAGAAAAAATTAACTTTGGAAGGCTTTTTATTTCCTTTCCTACTAGAGAGAAGATAAAAAATTAAGTTGTAAAAATAACTTCGAAACAGCATCCGACATAATTTGTTTCTTTTTTCCTTAAGTATTACGAAAACTTCATCACTCAAGAATAAATAGAGATTACACTTCCTCCTCTGTGCTATAAATATCTGGGCCGGGTTTTAAGCTAAAGCAAATTCACCGCTGCCTGACAACCTTTTCTGACATATAAATTTAGTCTTTTGACGTGATTATTATCATTATTATTATCATTATTATTATTATTATTATTATTATTATTATTATTATAGCTAAGCTATAACCCTAACTGGAAAAGCAAGATGCTATATCAAGGGGCTCCAACAGGGAAAATAGCCTAGTGAGGAAAGGAAAAAATTAAAATAAAATATTCTAAGAAGAGTAACAGCAGTAAAATAAATATCTCCTATATAAACTATAAAAACTTCAACAAAACAAGAGCAAGAGCAATAAAATAGAATAGTGTGCTCGAGTGTACCCTCAAGTAAGAGAACTCTAACCAAGGCTGTCGAAGACCATGGTACAGAGGCTATGTCACAACCCAAGAGGAGAAGACAATGGTTTGATTTTGGAGTGTCCATCTCCCAGAAGAGCTGCTTACCATGGCTAAAGAGTCTCTCTACCCTTACCAAGAGAAAAGTGGCCACTGAACAATTACAGTACAGTAACCCCTTGTGTGAAGAAGAATTGTTTGGTAATCTTAGTGTTGTCAAGTGTATGAGGAATTTATTGAATTATTTCTCGGTACCTAAAGAGGTTTTATGAATCTTTCAATATTTTATTAATAAAAGTCTGACTTAAGATTCTATTACTCTGATATTCTATAGTCAACTCATTTTAGTGAGGCAGATCTGCACCGACTCACAGGGGTGCCTTTTAGCTCGGGAAAGTTTCCTGGTCGCTGATTGGTTGGACAAGATAACTCTGACCAATCAAGATAGCAGGACACTTTTCCGAGCTAAAAGGACACTGCTGCGAGTCAGTGCAATGCGCCTCATTAAGAAAAATTGAATATAGTATGATACTTTTGCGGTAAGACGACTTTCAATACACTAGTTTATTATTAGATTGCAGCAATATTTCAGAAATTTGGGTGTGTATATATATATATATATATATACACACACACACACACATATATATATATATATATATATTCATTTATATATATATATATATATATGTATATATATATGAAATATGTGTGGTGCTAGCAACCGCTCATTCCAAATTTATAGTTTGCTGAGAAACTAGTTCTTGTACCACCTGCTCTAAAGGAAATAAACGTATTTAGTAAAGTAAATATATATATATATATATGATATAAATATAAATATATATATATATAATATATATATATATATGTATAGTATATATGTATGTATATGGATTGTAATATGTCAGTTATATATATATAAATACATACATACTAATATGCACATTGTTTTATGTTCTTCATTTCAACTTTCTATACGCTGTACAAATTTAATCTGAACACGAACAATACAAAAGGAATTAAATTCCCCATACATTACAGCGACAAAGTAAGCATAAAAAATGACCCGTTAAAATAGGCATTATAGTCGATAAGAGGTATTGGCAGAAGCGACAGGGTGAAATCTATCAAGCCGAGCGCCGAGTGTCGTGTCAAACGGTACCAGGAACTCCAGATGGGCCTTCGGGCGTCTTCTATTTGCCACATCTACAGAGCTGCCTGAGCTAGAATGTTATCGTAAAATTTGTCTAAGGGGTAAAACACCTGTATTTGTTCGTTTACTTCTTGTTTCATGTTACAATAAGTTGGATAGAATAACTGGTATATTTTCAATTCTTTTTCGCATTTGTTTAAGGGTAAAACACCTGTATTCGTTTGATGTACTTCTTGTTCGTGTACGATTAAGTTGATAGATTAATTGGGATATTTACACTTCTTTTGGCCTTGTTTATGGGTAAAACACCTGTATTCGTTTGTTTTACGTCTTGTTTCATGTTACGATTAATTGGGATAGATTAACTGGGATATTTATATTTCTTTATAGGATTTTTTTTAAGGGTAAAACACCTGTGTTCGTTTGTTTTACTTCTTGTTTCATGTTACAATTAAGTGGGCTAGATTAATTGTGATAGTTACACTTCTTGTTTCATGTCACGATTAATTATGATATTTACACGTTAATTAATTCCCAGACTACTCTCCTATTTTTTCACATCTGCTATTATGTGAGATATTAAAGAAGACATATTTTTTTGTCCTTTTTTATATCTGAGATATTAAATATTCTTATCAATGTCATTGTATCTGTCTGGTATATGGTTATATATTAAGGAAGATATTCCTTCCACTGCTTCCACTGTCTTAGGTTAGAGTTCTCTTGCTTGAGGGTACACTCGGGCTTACTATTCTATCTAATTTTTCTCATCTTTTTTTGTTAAAGTTTTTCTAGTTTATATAGGAAATATTTGTTTAGGTGTAGTTGCTGTTCTTAGAATATTTTATTTTTCCTTGTTTCCTTTCCTCACTGGGCTATTTCCCCTGTTGGAGCACCTGGGCTTATAGCATCCTTCTTCTTAAACTAGGGTTGTAGCTTAGCAAGTAATAATAATAATAATAATAATAAAATAATAATAATAATAATAATAATAAATAATATATGAAATATCTGTTTTAATGTTGTTAATGTTCCTAAAATATTTCATTTTAATTGTTCATTACTTCTTATATTGTTTATTTATTTCCTTATATCCTTTCCTCACTGAGCTATTTTTCCCTGTTGGAGTCATTGGAATTATAGCATCTTGGTTTTACAACTAGGGTTGTAGCTTAGCTAGTAATAATAATAATAATAATAATAATAATAATAATAATAATAATAATAGAAATAATAATAATAATAATAATAATAATGATAATAATAATAATAATAACAATAATAATAATTATAATAATAATAATAATAATCATATATTACAAAATCGTATAAAGCTTTGTCTACAGGCTACTAAGAAACCTATCCACTTTAAATGGCTTTCTTGATAAGGAGATCGAGATAATTATAAAATTGTAATATAAATTTTCTAAAAAAATGACGACTCGTCATGGTTAAACACTAAATTCAATTAGTGGTGGTCTGGTGGTAGCGTCCTTGCCTGGTGATTGACAGACAAGGGTTCGAGTCCCGCTCAAACTTGTTAGTTCCTTTGGTCGCTGCAACGTCACCATTCTTGTGAACTAAGGATGGTGAGTTTGGGGAAGCCTATAGGTCTATCTGCTGAGTCATCAGCAGCCATTGCCTGGCTCTCGTTGGTCTCAGCTTAGGTGGAGAGGGGTCTTGGGC
>NC_090742.1:6409939-6422439 GCF_036898095.1 Palaemon carinicauda
AAGATCATCTCTTACAATACATCTATAGGTTTAAAACGCTTCCAGAACACTAAAATTACAGAAAGATCATCTCTTAGAATACATCTATAACGTTTAAAACGCTTCCAGAAGAATAAAATTACAGAAAGATCATCTCTTACAATACATCTATAAGGTTTAAAACGCTTCCAGAACACTAAAATTACAGAAAGATCATCTCTTACAATACATCTATAACGTTTAAAACGCTTCCAGAACACTAAAAATTACAGAAAGATCATCTCTTAGAATAATCTATAAGGTTTAAAACGCTTCCAGAAGACTAAAATTACAGAAAGATCATCTCTTACAATACATCTATAAGGTTTAAAACGCTTCCAGAACACTAAAATTACAGAAAGATCATCTCTTAGAATACATCTATGACGTTTAAAACGCTTCCAGACACACTAAAATTACAGAAAGATCATCTCTTACAATACATCTATAAGGTTTAAAACGCTTCCAGAAGACTAAAATTACAGAAAGATCATCTCTTAGAATACATCTATAAGGTTTAAAACGCTTCCAGAAGACTAAAATTACAGAAAGATCATCTCTTAGAATACATCTATAACGTTTAAAACGCTTCCAGAAGAATAAAATTACAGAAAGATCATCTCTTAGAATACATCTATAACGTTTAAAAACGCTTCCAGAAGACTAAAATTACAGAAAGATCATCTCTTAGAATACATCTATAACGTTTAAAACGCTTCCAGAACACTAAAATTACAGAAAGATCGTCTCTTACAATACATCTATAACGTTTAAAACGCTTCCAGAAGAATAAAATTACAGACAGATCATCTCTTAGAATACATCTATAACGTTTAAAACGCTTCCAGAAGAATAAAATTACAGAAAGATCATCTCTTAGAATACATCTATAAGGTTTAAAACGCTTCCAGAAGACTAAAATTACAGAAAGATCATCTCTTAGAATACATCTATAACGTTTAAAACGCTTCCAGAACACTAAAATTACAGAAAGATCATCTCTTAGAATACATCTATAAGGTTTAAAACGCTTCCAGAAGACTAAAATTACAGAAAGATCATCTCTTAGAATACATCTATAAGGTTAAAACGCTTCCAGGACACTAAAATTACAGAAAGATCATCTCTTACAATACATCTATAAGGTTTAGAACGCTTCCAGAAGAATAAAATTACAGAAAGATAATTTCTCACATTGCATCTATACATATTAACACCGCTTCCAGCTGACTAAAATTACAGCTAAGTCATTATTCAAAAAGCATATATAACGTTTAAAACTCTTCCAGAAAACTGAAATTGTATTAGACACAAATTCACGGAACCGAGAAGTCCTTCTAAGAGTTTCCTTAGAGTTTCTTCATTGTTGATATTTAGAAAAAAAATATTAAAGTCTTCATATATAAGGAAAACTTGGACATGATTCTGAGAAACATAATGGCACTATTGAGGCACTTAAGAGATAAATCTGTTATGTGACATTGTAATGTTTTAACTTTTTTAGCCATTGGCTTGTTGGTATTATGGTTAATTCTCAAAATTTTTAGCAAAACAAGTTTTTTTTTTTTTATGTGAGATTACGTTATTTTATCAAAACTTTCTAAGATGGAAAACTACACTGTTTTTTGATGTTTCGGTTTCTAAATAAAGACGCTCTATTTTTATTATCTACATAATTATAAAGTTTTAGACCTTGCCATTTTCTTTACATGGTTTATGGCTTTAGAACTAACATAAGTCAGTTAAAGAATAATCTTTATTATTTCCCATAGTAATAAGAGTTACTAGATAAACTTCTTTTCTACCGTTATCCCTACATTAAGGGGTCGGTTGCCTGATGTGGTAGTTTCAGTCATGGCTAATAATTGGTAGAGGGCTTTTACGATCACAGGCCTTGCAGTCATCAACCAGTTATTGGCATTGAGCCTACCCTTTGAATAAACAATCCAAATGCAAGGCAGCAGTTTCTAGTTACTGGCAGTGGGCCTAACCTTTGAGTAAATAGTCCAACAGCAAGGTAGTTGTTTCCTCAGTTATTGGAAGTGGGCCTAACCTTTGAGTGAATAGTCCAACAGCAAGGCAGCAGTTTCTCCAGTTATTGGAAGTGGGCCTAACCTTTGAGTGAATAGTCCACAGGAAGGCAGTAGTTTCTTCAGTTATTGACAGTGAGCCCAACATTTGGCTAAATAGTCCAACAGCAAGGCAGCATTTTCTACAGTTTCTGTCAGCAATCCTAGCCTTTGCTAAAAGGCATGACTGCAAGGCAGCAGTTGTTTCCACAGTCACTGGCAGTAGGCCTAGCCTTTTGCTAAAAGGCATGACTGCAAGGCAGTAGTTTCTACACTCACTGGCAGAAGGCCTAGCCTTTTGCTAAAAGGTATGACTGCAAGGCAGCAGTTTCTACAGTCACTGGTAGTAGGCCTAGCCTTTACTAAAAGGCATGACTGCAAGGCAGCAGTTTCTACAGTCACTGGCAGTAGGCCTAGCCTTTTGTTGAAAGACATGACTGCAAGGCAGCAGTTTCTACAGTCACTGGCTGTAGGACTAGCCTTTTGCTAAAAGACATGACTGCAACGCAGCAGCTGGCCTATTAGTCGCTTTCTAAAACACGCAGGAAGTAGGATAGTATTATTCATACACCCCTATAACAGGGCACAATAGCTACTAGATACAGGCATCCCATAAAACCAGATAACAGCCTCGATAATTGGAAAACGCGATTTACGATTAAACCTGATAATATATGTTCCTCCTTTGTACTTTGTTCATATTTGCGGCCATAAGCATTACGGTCTGAAGACATTGCAGCGATGGGAGGCTGTAATGGCCTCGGGGGGAAATATTGCAGCATCTCTTGCAACTTGCAACACGATGTAGCAACCGCAAAATTTCCCAAGGGGAGAGAGAAATTAAATAAAGGATAATTGCGAGCATGGAGTAATCAGAGTACATGCATGGGGGTGGAAACAGGTGATTCTTTACTCTGATTTTATATTCTTTGAGAAAAAAAAATATATATATGAAACTGCTTCTTTCCTTTGTTTCATTTTATATATGTCTGAATGAACATAGTTACTGTTATATGAGGATTTCATTTATATTGTAGAATTTATTAAGGTAGTATGAATAGAGTTTAAAAATCAGTGAAGAGAAGAATTAAGTATCTAACCAGGTCAGGAGAATGTAAAATTCTCACAACAAAAAAGCGTTATAAAGTTAAACACATGAGAATTGCAGTTATTGTTGTTGTTGTTGGTGTTGTCGTTGTTGGTTGTTGTTTACTTTGTCTATCACAAAAGATTTCTCATTGTTCCAAGAACCTGTTATTAATGTCTAGATTTTTTTTTTTCAACTGAGATACAGAACAAAATTCTAGCTTAATATAGGATACTTCTGTGAATTTAGCAAACCTTAACGTAGTGAAGGGTTTGTGTATCGCCATGATCAGCAAAATTGTACTAATCAGGGACAACCATACTAGGTTGGTTTGCTAGAAACGATCAGACTAAAGTCTCCATCCATCATCAGCCGGCATTGGCCAAACTCCAGACATGCATAGGTAAATGTCTGAGGCCTGTGTCTTGCATTGGACTAGAAACGGCTGCATTTGTTGTTGTTGTTGTTGTTGCACATAAATACATACATGCATACATTCATATAATTATGTATATATATATATATATATATACGGTATATATATATATATATATACGGTATATATATATATATATATATACCGTATATATATATATATATATGTGTGTGTGTATATATATATATATATATATAAACATATATATATATATAAATAATTAATGTATATATATAAACATATATATACAAATATATATATATATATATATATATGACATTTATATGATCATTCCCGGTACATGCAATATCTCCTATCATATCAATATCATTACAATATCTAAACTAAATTCCAGGACTTCACCTCATCCCACTATGATGCTTTCATTATTTCCCCTAATGATCGATGAATATTTTAATTGGTAAAGCAATTAATAAATACAAGATTGGTATGTTACACAATCTCCCCCTGCACAATTTAGATCTATTAAAGGCTTGCTCATGACAATTCTATTCGGTCTGGAAATCTCTGGAACCCGTTGTTGTATGTAATAGCAAGATTTCACGTGTCCATTGATTTTTTTTTTTTTTTACTATTCGTTAAATCTCCGGTTACTTTGATATATGGTTCCCTAGAGCACCAGGAGTGTTTCTGTAGTCAGCTAGCTCAAGAAATATTAAAAATCTGTCAAAAAACCATTGTGTTTTATATATATATATATATATATATATATATGTATGTATATATATATATATATATATATATAAGATGAATTTTGCACATTTGCTCGTGGCTAAATGGTATGACACTGTTCATGCCATCTTCCTGGACCAGGGTTCGATTCCGGCCGGTCAGAAGCTATCATCTTTGAGTGGTTCGGCCTTGGGACTGATCTCGAGGTCGATAATAGAATCCAGACATTAAGATGGATTATTTGAATATGGATTTATATATATATATATATATATATATATATTTATATATATATGTATTTATTTATACATATTTATATATACTCATGTATATATGTGTATATATATATATTTCTATATACTCATGTATATATGTGTATATATATATAAATTTCTATATATATATATATATATATATACATATAAATGTATATATATATATATATATATATATACTCATGTATATATGTGTATATATATTTATATATATATATATATATATATAACGTGTGTGTGTGTGTGTGTATGTGTATGTGTGTGTGTTTGTGTGCATTTAAGTGTGTGTATGCCCATGTGCGGTGATGCATATGTGTTTCTTAATGGGATGACTAATCCAGTTTCTCCCATGTAATTGTCCAAGATCCTGGAATTGACTGGACAAAGACACACACATTTTCTATTCCATACAGAATTCCTCACCGCAAAGCCAAAACCACAAACCGCATCTCTCGTACTGTCCGTCAGTTGTCATGTCCTAGTGTAATGACCATGAAACTGGGACTTTATATTAGAGACTGTAAGGAAATGAACCCCTCTTGGGATAATCCTGCCATTTATAGTGTGGGACCGGCTGGATTAGTTTACTTACACGGCTGGCTTGCGTTAGGTTGCAAAATATGGAAGACTACTTAGTAAGGCGAATGAACAAGGTTTATTTCAATACCATTAATGTAGTCTTTATTTTTTTAAATGGATCTTAATGAAAATAGAAAAATTACAAAAATAATTGAACATTCTGAAAGTTTCTAACATGTTTTTAGAAATTTTAATTATTTTTTATTTCTAGATTGGATCTTGATGAACATTAAAAAAAAATATGAAAATAATTGAAAATTCTGAAAGTTCTCAACATATGAAAAATTGTAACTAAGGTTTTTCTTAAAAAAGTCAATCTTTCAAAGCTTACTAATTAATTTCGTTTAATTTTATACCTCAGAAAGAAATATGTATTGAATGGATCTTAAATATGATATTTTTCAAAACTTGGTAATTAGGTTCGTTTTATTTTTCAACTCAGAAAAAAAATATATACAAAAGTGGGTTCAAAAAACGTGTCAACACCAGATATTAAGAAAAAAAAAAAGTCAACCTTTATCGTTTCCTGAAACCTAACTAGAGTTTTCTTTGTCTGGGGAGATATTGTCTACGATTTCCAAACACCACTAATACATCATATATCAACACATGTCAGAATATCATTATTATTACTATTACTTGCTAAGCTACAACCCTACTTGGAAAAGCAGGACCCAATAGGGAAAATAGCCCAGTGAGGAAAGGAAACAAGGAAAAAATAAAATATTTTAAGAACCGTAACGACATTAAAATAAATATTTCCTACATAAACTATAAAAACTTCAATATTGGAGAGAAATATGGAGAGAAATTTAATATATCATTATTTCACCATTTCAATCCTCCTTAAATTCTCAAGACGAGATATTATTGGCGAGAAGACAAACAATGAAAGCGAGCTAAGATATTTCGGCTTGTTTTTCCTGTTCAGTACAGGAAAAAACAATGCGCTGGATATTCGATAGCCCTGTTGGAAACTCTTTCTCCCTTCCCTTAAAGTGTTGTGGCACAGTTTTGCTTCTGTTATTATTGTTATATTTGTTATAAATCAGTGTTATTTCTCCTGAGCAAGAATACATCAAGCAAGTAATAACTTGGCTAAGAAAGAAGCTTTAATACAGGTAAGTCATGAAGATATCATTCTATTACACGCGACACACTTTGTGGCAGAGTTTTGCTTCTGTTATTATTGTTATATTTGTTATAAATCAGTGTAATTTCTTCTCAGTAAGAATACATCAAGACAAGCAATATCTTGATTGATAAAGAAGCTTCAATACAGGTAAGTAATGAAGGTAGTCTATTACACGCAACACACGTGGCATTGTTGTTATTGTAACAGTATCCTATATTACAGTGTTAAAAAAACCCGTAATTTTAATCGGAAATTCTCCGTAAAAATATATTGTTCTCAGCCGTTTTTCAGTAAAATACAAGCGACCGTAATATTATCATACTTTGCTATTATATAGTGCTGGTTGGTGACCGTAATATCACTCCTTTACGTCAATATATCCGTTTTTAAGACGGTAAAAATCCTGGAATAAATGTTGTCAGACATTTACCGTTATTTTAACGCAAATTTTTAACAGGGTATCTAAATGTTAAACGGATTGATCACCAACTAATCAACGGCAAAATACAGCAAATTAGGGTTAACTCAGTTACCCTACTCAGCTTAAATCTATGTTATACATGAATTGTTAAGAATAAGAAGAATATGCTTAGAACGCTGGCTAGAAACATCGACCCTACGTACAAATGGGAAAAGATGCAGACAAAGAAGAAGAAGAAGAAGCTTAGAATTGTAAACTTGGACGAGATGTTTACTTGAATATTATCGTAAGTAGAAATAAATATAGTGGTCGTATCTCGCATAAAGACATTTGATATTGGGAAATTGTGAATTAAAGAACTGTTCAAAACTGTTGGCGTGAGTTCGAAATATTGAGCAGCGCGTTCCAAAATATTCTATAAAGATAACCATTATTATATTTTGAAGTAAGAAACCTTTGATTTCAAGCTTATTTAATTAAAAAGTATTTACAACCGAATCCGATAGCTAAAAATGAAAAAAAAAAAAGATTTGTACCCTGAAATAGATCTCATATCGTAAGTTTACTTATATTTGATCTTTTACCAAAACAATAAGAAATGTTTATGGATTCAGACATTCTCTCTCTCTCTCTCTCTCTCTCTCTCTCTCTTTCTCTCTCTCTCTCTCTCTCTCTCTCTCTCTCTCTCTCTATATATATATATATATATATACATATATATATATATATATATGTATATACAGGTATATACATATATATATATATATATATACATATATATATACAGGTATATGCATATATATATATATATACTGTATACATATATATATATATATATACATATATATATATATATATATGTATGTATATACAGGTATATACATATATATATATATATATATACAGGTATATGCATATATATATATATATATATACTGTATACATATATATATATATATATATAAATATATACTGTATACATATATATACATACATACATACATATATATAGTATATATACACACACACACACATATATATATATATATATATATTTTATATATACATATATACGTACGCATATATATATATATATATATATGCATTGTATATATATATGTGTGTGTATATATAGATATATCTATCTATCTATCTATCTATATAAATATATATATATATATATATATATATCTATATTTATATATATATATTTATATCTATATCTATCTATCTATCTATCTATCTATCTATCTATATATATATATATATATACATACATACATACATAGTCTTGTTGATTATAACACTTTTCTCTACAACACTTTATAGTCCAATATATTTTCAGACCATATAACATTCATCTCTATCCTACAAAATACGAAAACAATTTTTGCTTTTATATTGTTCTCAACGTAAAAGGTCTTTCGTGTATTGTTAATTTAACTTGAAATAGCATAACTAGATATCTTTAGTCTCAATTTCTCTTTTTCAGAAACATTTTCTATTCTGCCTTAATTTCTATTATTTTTGTAACCTTTTTTTAATTATCTTCATTTTCTCTTAACAGGTACTTTATCAAAAGCTTAAATTACACCTTTTCTCCATCAAATCACTGGAGTTGTTGTGGCCTATTGGAAACGTCCCTACCTAGCGATTTGCCGGACTGGGGTTCGAGTCCCGCTCAAGCTTGATAGTTTCTTGTAGTTTTTACAACTTCACCATCCTTTTTAGTCCTAGCCTAGATGGAAAGGGAGCTTTGGTGATGATCATATGTATATACAGTCAGTTACTAGGGCATTGTCCTGCTAACCAGGGCAATGACCCTGTCCTTAGCCTCTGCCATTCATGAGCGGCCTTTAAACTTTCATTTAAACCCTGGGCATCCCACGAAGCTCACAATGGGGAAAAAAAGGGTGCTGGAAATTTCAATAAGATTTTCACACTTTTTCTGAAATATCTCATTTCTAAATATCTTAATTTTCCCCAAGTACTTTATCATAAGCTTAAACTGTTCCTTTTCACTGTCATAATCCCTATCTCTGTACCTAACGAAGCTCGCAATGTGGAGGAAAGGAGGCTGGAAATTTTGATATAATTTTCACACCTATTATTAAAATATCTTAATTTCTTAGTTTTTCCCCAAGTACTTTATTAATAGCTTAAATTGAGGTTTTTCTCCATCATAATCCCTATTTCTGCACTCCACGAAGTTCGCAATGGGGAAGAAAGGATGCTAGAAATTTTAATACAATTTTCATAACTTTTTTTAATTTTTTCTTTTTTTAAATATTTCATTTTCCCCTACCACGTACCTTATTAAAAGTTTAAGCTGTACCTTTTCTCCATCATTATCCCTAAGCAGCTCTTCTAGGAGAAGGACACTCCAAAATCAAACCATTGTTCTCTAGTCTTGGGTAGTGCCATAACCTCTCTATCATGATCTTCCACTATCTTGGATTAAAGTTCTCTTAAAAGTTAAAGTTGCGGGTTTAGGTCTCATCTGAGACGATCTACATCATTCTCCTCGGGCGACCATAAGCCAGCAGGGACTATCATTAGCCCCCTCTAACCTCGCCCCCCCCCCCCCCCGCCCCAGGCGCCACCCTGGGGAGTAACCCCCGGTAGAAGGTCTCACACTATTCGCGTCCTAGCGGGGACGCGAACTCAGGACCTCTGAGGGTACACTCGGGCACACTATTCTATCGTATTTCTCTTCCTCTTGTTTTGTTATAGTTTTTATAGTTTACTTTGGAGATATTTATTTTATTGTTGCTAGTGCTATTAAAATATATTATTTCTTCCTTTTCCTTTTCCTCACTGGGCTATTTTCCTTGTTGGAGCCCTTGGGCTTCTGGCATCCTGCTTTTCCAACTAGGGTAGTAGCTTAGCAGGTAATAATAATAATAACAATAATAATAATAATGATAATAATAATAATAATAATAATTTCTGCACGCAATGAAGCTCGCAATGGGGAAGAAAGGAGGCTGGAAATTGCTACATGACTCTTGCACCTTTAATGTACTGAGTTCTCCCTGGCAAAATTTCAAAGCAAACCGGCGAATAAACACTTCGAATGTGAATGTGCTTGTGAATGTGAATGTGCTTGCGTGTTTTGACCAACGTTTCTCCGAGTCCTCTCACATTTGAAACAACATCGCAAATCTCTGGCTGCATTCCAGGGTACAAAAATGTTCAGGTATCTGGAAAGAATTAAGATTGGAAAACATTTTCTGTTTATGGAAGGGAGTCATGGAATGAAAATTTCTCTTTCGGAGGATTGCGTTAGGCGTTATAAAAGACTTTCATATGTAAAAGATGATGACCTTTGTTGTTGGTGTGTGTGACTGGTATCATACAGGTAGAAAAACACTTCGGTGGCGTGGCAACAGTTTAGAATGTGTGAAGGTTAATGTAAAAAATATTATGTTCTAATCTTCAATGTTATCAGTATTGGCATTTATTTTTATTATATTCTAAATACATAAATGGCAGGACAGGATTAGAAAGAAAGAGAGATTACTCGAGTGCCATACGTGGGTGAGATCATGATGAGGGGTAGATAGAGAGATTAGTTCACCAAAAGTTCAGCTGGGCTCCACAAGGCACTAGAAGCGTTGGAAGACCTAGGCCTACATGGCTGAGGACTATGAAGCGCGAAGTGAGGGATGATGAATAGAGAAGTATTGAATTAAATCTCAAGATAGAGACGACTGGTGAAATCTAACTGAGGCCCTTTGCGTCAATAGACGTAGGAGGAGATGAGACATAATAGTGTTTTGTTAAGTAGGAATATTTAATATCAATCTTTTTTAACAATGAATCGGTTGAAGTCTAAAATAGAATAATATTGGTTCTTTGATGCCATTATCAAAAAGTTTGGTTTATGCAAAATCCAGATAAGCTTTATCTAAGGTCTATAGACATTAGCTGTATCCTTTGTTAAGCAAGGATAAATGCATAATTATCCAAATAATATTTTTTCATAGGATAAGAAATTCCAAAAATATATATTTGCTTCTCATTAGTGTCTGAGAATAGAACTATCATTTCCATCACAGAGATAAATATTTCCTTAATAGAAACGAAAAGAAAAAAAAAACTGGGTAAAGTAAACAAGCGTATTACATATTGAAAAAAAAAAAAAACGCAAATTGAAATTACCGTATCTTATACTAATAAAATCAGAAAAGAACAACGTAATTTTCAATTTCTTTAAAATGTACAATATATATATATATATATATATATGTGTGTGTGTGTGTGTGTGTATATATATATATATATATATATTTGCATGTGTGTGTATGTGTGTGAATGTGGGTGAGTGTGTGTGTGGGAATAAATACATTTATAGATAGATAGATATGTTTGTTGGTATATATATATATATATATATATATTCATATGTATATATATACATATATATATACTGTATATACACATATACATATATACTGTATATACACATATACATATATACGGTATATCCGATATGCGACAACTCATACACCTAAGATACAGATGTAAAAGACGTCCAGGGCAAACACTTAATTTTTACTCCTCACACGATGAAGAGAGACAGAAACACGAAATGGATCTCCGGTCATTGTGTGTTAATGTATTTCCCTCGTCACTGACGACGAAGGACACGCAGCTAGAAGGTGTCATTTCAAAATGGCCCTTTGGAAATGGTGTTATGAAGTTACGGTTGAGAAATGAAATTTTACATTCTTGCGTCTGAGGTAAAATGGTGGAAAGGCAGACGGTGTCTCAGGCAAGGTTGAATGTGCCATATGGTGCACTATTCTCTCTCTCTCTCTCTCTCTCTCTCTCTCTCTCTTTGTATATATATATATATTTATATATATATATATATATATATACTCTGTATATATATATTATATATATATATATATTTATTTATTTATATATATATATATATATATATATATATTCATATATATGAGTCTTTTTATTATTTATATATGACATATCTGTTTTGACGTTGTTAATAGTTTATATAAGACATATCTGTTTTGACGCTTTTACTGTTTCTAGAATGATATAAAATTAATTTATTCCCATCATTTATTTATTTCCCTATTTCCTTTCCTCGTTGGGCTATTTTTTTTCCTGTTGGAGCCCTTGGGCTTATACAATCTTGCTTTTCCAACTAGGGTTGTAGCTTGGCTAGTAATGATAATAATAATGATAATATATATACTGTATATATATGTATATATATATATATATATATATATCCATATATATATATATATATATATATAGCAAATGCGAAATTCTAACTTAGAGAGAGAGAGAGAGAGAGAGAGAGAGAGAGAGAGAGAAGCCGGCTAGGACAAAACAATGTTCATATTTGTTCAGCATCCCGACATGTCACTGCAATATATTTTCCAGCTGAATGGACTGGAATAGATATCTTGAGCTGTAAATGCAAATCTAGACGATTTTGAAAAGAGACGATAAAAAAAAAAAAAAAAAAAAAAAAAGCAGGGTAAAATCCGGGATATTTATTCTCAAAATTCGTTACTGTTTAACTTGGTGTTGTTGAAAAATGTTATAGAAAAATATATAAATGATTTTATTTTCAGAAATGATACTAATAAGCGCGTTTAAAAAAGCATTTGGAAAAGGGACGATCAAGCTAAATTAAAAAAAAAAAAAAAAAAAAAAAAAAAAAAAAAAAAAAAAAAAAAAAAAGGTGAAATTTGGGACATTTATTCTGATTAATTCGTTCTTTTTTAACTTGGTATTATTGAAAAA
>NC_090742.1:6427439-6444939 GCF_036898095.1 Palaemon carinicauda
ATGATGATGATGATTTGGCCTAAGGAGAGCTTAGAAGGAACCTGTTAGGGAGAGAAGATCGAGAGGGAAGCAGAGAATTAGATGGCGATGTAAAGTGAAGGATGATATAGAGAGAAGAGGTTTTGTGGAAGGAGGGCGCCTTTTATAGAAGGCATTGGAGAGGGCACATCAGGCAACCGACCCCTTAATTTAAGGATAACGGTGTGGAAAAAGAAGATTTGCCACCAAAGGTCGAGTTATAATCAGATAATATTATGACTTGAAACTACCTGAGGACTCCAGAGGACTTGTTTTCTAGTTGTACCTCACTTTGAGTGTTCATGTGTCTTGCAAGAGACCGTTCGTCTTACCGAGAAAAATTATTAAAACACGATTTCACGCTATCATAGTCATAGATATTTAGCAATAGTGTCCCTTTGTATACGTTCTTTTCATGAAATTACGAAAATATCGCTGAAGCAAGAGCAAAATTAAAACTCTCTCTCTCTCTCTCTCTCTCTCTCTCTCTCTACATATATATATATATATATATATGTGTGTGTGTGTGTATATATATATATATATATATAAATTCACATAGAGACTGACTATTTTAGCATAAAATTTACTTAATACACAAAGAAATTAAAATTTGGATTGATCCAAAATTTTTCTAATACATTACTTCATATCACAGAGCTTTGAATTGCTTCACATAACAGAGCTTTGAGTTATCATTTACATTTGAATGTAATTTTCATGAGATGAATCATTTTTCATTGTCTTTATGGTTGGGAGATCAATGTATCCCCTGAACATTGTATAACGAATCTATTCTTTTCACAGATATGAGATGTTTCTCCAGTTGGTTATTACCTCTTCTGCAGTTCACCGTCTTTTTAACAGGTAAGAGTTTTTTGACTCTGATATCTCAGTCAAGTGGGTATGAGTACTTAATAGTAGCTTGGCAAGGGCACCAGCCACCCGTTTAGATACTACCGCTAGAGAGTTATGAGGTCCTTTGACTGGCTAGACTGTTCTACATTGGATCCTTCTCTCTGGTTACGATTCACTTTACCATTGTCTACACATACAGCGAATAGTCTGGCCTGTTCTTTACAGATTCTCCTCTAGTCCTCATACACCTGACAACACTGAGATTACCAAACAAATCTTCTTCACTCAAGTCGTTAACTAGTGCACTGTAATTGGTTCAGTGGCTACTTTCCTCTTGGTAAGGGTAGAAAAAGACTTTAGCTATGGTAAGTAGCTCTTCTAGAAGGGCACTCCAAATCAAACCATTGTTCTCTAGAATTGGGTAATGCCATGGTTTTCCACTCTCTCTTGGGTTAGAGTTCTCTTGTTTGAGGGTCCTCATACACCTGACAACACTGAGATTACCAAACAATTCTTCTTCACTCAAGGGGTTAACTACTGCACTGTAATTGTTAGGTGCCACTTTCCTCTCGGTAAGGATAGAAGGGACTCTTAGCTATTGTAAGCAGATCATATAGGAGAAGGACATTCCAAAATTAAACCATTGTTCTCAAGTCTTAGGTAGTGCCATGGCCGCTGTACCATGGTCTTTCACTGTCTCTTGAGTTCTCATGCTTTGGGGTACACCCAGGCACAATATTCCATCTAATTTCTGTTCCTCTTGTTTTGTTAAAGTTTTTATAGTTTATATAGTATATGAATATTTTAATGTTGCTACTGTTCTTAAAGTATTTAATTTTCTTGATTTCCTTTCCTCACTGGGCTAACTTCCCAATTTGGGCACTCGGGCTTATAGCATTCTGCTTTCCAACTAGGGCTTTTACTTTGCTAGTTATAATAATAATAATAAAATAAATCCATATTAAAACTACTGATGATATGTCTTGGCTTGAGGGTACACTATTCAACTTATTTCTCTCCCTCTTGTTATTTTGAAGTTTTTATAGTCTATATATGAAATATTTATTTTGATAACGTTACTGTTCCTAGGATATTTTATTTCAATTGCTTGTTACCTCTCTTGTAGTTTGTTGCTTTATTTCCTTTCCTTATAGGGATATTTTCCCTGTGGATTCCTTGGGCTTACACCTTTCTGCTTTTCCAATTAACTTGAAAATAATAATATATAATAATAATAATAATAATAATAATAATAATAATAATAATAATAATAATAATAATAATAATAATAATAATAATAATAATAATAAATGTTGAGCAACACATAATACAACCATACTAAAATTCTCCTCAGGACATAACTCTCTCTCTCTCTCTCTCTCTCTCTCTCTCTCTCTCTCTTTCTCTCTCTCTCTTCTCTCTCTCTCTCTCTCTCTCTCTCCCCATCCATAAATTTACATAGAGGCTGTTGACTGTTGAGTATGAAATTTACTTGATACGCAAAGAAATTAAAATTTGGAATGATCCACAATTTTCTAATATATTATTGCAAATAGCTTTAGATCTTTTATAAATGGCTTTTATAAATACAGTCCCACTATTGTACTCAGACTACTAATCTAACTGTGTATCTATATGACTATCTAACAATCGATTTACCTATCTATCCAAGTATACTGTCGATATATATATATACATGTGTGTATTTATGTACCGTATGTGTATGCTTGCTTGTGTATTTGCGCCATTGATGAATTCCAGTGAGGAATATTTGTTTACATGATAACTACAAATACTACATAACATATTTGTTTGTTGTGTATGAAAAATATGTGTATGCTTGTTTGTGTTTTGCGCCATTGATGAATTCAGTGAGGAATATTTATTTACTTGATAACTACAAACATTTGCCTAATATATTTGTTTGTTTTTAAATTAACCTCTATCAGAGCCATTCTATTATAATATCTGAATTACTTCCAATTACTTGAATTCTTACTGTAAAACTAAAACCATCCCTATTAAGTTACACAAATTTTCATTACACAATGTATATGAAAAGGGAAAAATATTAATCACATAGATAATGGCATTCTAGGGATAAAGGTGAGTCATATCATTAATGCCTCTTAATATATTTATGAATGTAAGCGGATTAGTGTTACTTATTGATACTAAAAATTGGATTCCTGTGTAATTCGTTAGTGTAAGTGAATAAATACTTTTAAACCCTTTTAGAAATATTACCATAAATAAAGATGTTTATATATCCTGACTTTTCCCCTTTTCTATTCATTATTTTTCACTCGCTTGAGGGTACACTCAAGAACACTAATCTATCTTATTTTTCTTCCTCTTGTCTTGTTAAAGATTTTATAACTAAATGTTTATTCTAATGTTACTGTTCTAAAAATATTTTATTTTTCCTTGTTTCCTTTCCTCACTGGGCTATTTCCCTGTTGGAGCCCCTTGGCTTATAGTATCCTGCTTTCCAACTAGGGTTGTAGCTTAGCAAGTAATAATAAAAATAATAGTATACTATATTCTATCATCCCATCTCTAAAGTTCTGGCTTAGGAATATTTATATCATATGAATATATCTTCCTTTATCCACTACTACGTTGAATCACAAAGTAAATTGAAACCCGCCTCGCATGAAATCACTTTCATCAACAGTGTCGATATCAGATAGCATCGATTGGCCATCAACGACCCGGAAGGCCTCTAGCGGGAGATGGGCTTGGAGACAAGATGGCGTCCTCCATGGCCGTTCACCTCCGGCGACCTGGAAGACCTCTAGCGGGAGAATGGCTCGGAGCCAAGATGGCGTCCTCCATGGCCGTTCACCTCCGGCCTCGCGTCCCAGATTCAATTTCAGCGAATTTGAGAATATGACAAGCAGCGATATAAAATCTCCATTTGTGACTCCCGTTCCTTCATCTGCACAATATGGGAGAGAGACAGGTAACCATAGAAACGGAAGTCGACTCCTTGGAATGAAAAGACTCAGGCCAGAAGGATGGATTGTCGACATCGCTGTCACTTCCAGCAAAGAGCAGGTGCTGGTGACCGTTGACAGCGCTGTGGTAAGGAGACAGATAAGTTGTTGGAATTGAGATAATAGTGCTGCCATTGCAGTTCTTAAGGTGTACTGTAGGCAGTGATTAATGGTCTTTACAGCAACCCTAAGGTCCTATCCGTTTCCAGTTTCCAGTTTACAGCCCTCTATGTTGAAATTTCATCTACGTTCCAGATTTCTTTCTTTCCTCCCGCCTGTCCATCATATCAACATTTACTTTATGGTGCAAAAATAGGGTTTTTCCCCTTGTTGATAAATGGCTTCCTAGACCGATAAAGCTGGGCCATATGTCACAAATTCACAGATTTTACTAACATATGGTTTTCTAATTCCTTTACTCTGGTTTCCATACCATAATGGGATCTTTATGCAATGTAATTTTCTTAATAATTTGTTTTTATATAAAAATGTCTGATTTTTTGTTTAGCTCCTTTTCAATTTAAAGTGTTTGCATTATGGTTGCAAGATATATTTAAAATTATTTCCAATTTGCAATTAGAGAAATAACCTCTATACTATGTATGCAATAAAGGATATAAATTGTATATTTACGTTTATTGCATTTCTACTTATTCTACATTTATATCCTCAACAAAATTCAATTTTAGATTTTACATAATTTACGAATTTTATCAATACATGGTTTCTAATTCCTTCAGTCTTGTTTCCATACGATTGTGGGATTTTTTACAATTGTAATTTTCTTAATCAGTTACTTTATACAAAAATACTGGCCCTCGTGTTTACTTTTCTTTGCAATTTACAGTGTTACATTACGGTTGTAAGATATATGAAAAGTATTTCCAATTTGCAATTAGAGAAATGTTCTGTTTGCCTTATATACAATAAAGGATATAAGTGAATATTTTGAGTGTACATTTAATTGTATTGTATTTC
The DNA here is from genome assembly GCF_036898095.1 of Palaemon carinicauda. Taxonomy (NCBI): domain Eukaryota; kingdom Metazoa; phylum Arthropoda; class Malacostraca; order Decapoda; family Palaemonidae; genus Palaemon; species Palaemon carinicauda. The sequence continues at coordinate 6,432,293 of NC_090742.1, forward strand.
TACTTATTCTACATTTTATATCCTTACAAAAAACATCTCATAACTAATTAGAAATTCTCATATGCATTTTTACATTCTATTTCGTTATATATGAAGAGGTTTACTCATATAATTTACTAATCATTGCGATAAAACGAAAAAAACATTATTTATCTCTAGTAAAATTTGAAAGTTACTCTATATCTGACTTAGTTGTAAGAAACAAGTAAATAATCAACACAATATGAAAAACAAATTATAGATATAAAAAGTTTATAAAGATATAAGTTCCTATGAAATATATTTCAAGCAACTGAAATCTAAATACTATTGTTACTTTCTTATATAAAAATCCAAGGTTCTTAGGGTGATAACTGTAAGGAACAATATAATAATCATTACAATATGAAAAAATAGCAAATAATTATACATATAAATGTTTTATGAAGATAGAGGACATATGAAATAAAATTGAAACAACTGAAATCTAAATACTTTTAAACTCCATTTTTATGTAAAAATTCCCAGGTTCTAAACGTCACCTCCTTCGGGCAGAATGACACAGAGGAGATAAAATCAGCAGGACTTTATTTCGTCGTCCTGAGCCAATACGACGGAAGAGTTTTGATCAAACGGTAGGTAGAATAAAACTCGGAGTATTTCATTTTCACTGACGTTGATAATATTGGTGTGTGTTCTCTTCACTTGGGTAGTGCCATAGTCTCTGTACCATGGTCCTTCCACTGTCTTGAGTTATAGTTCTCTTGCTTTAGGGTACTGCCATGGGTCTCTGCTCTATGGTCTTCCACTGTCTCTTGGTTACAATTTTCTTGCTTGAGGGTACTGCTAGAGCTTCTGTACCATGGTCTTCCACTGGCTTGGGATAGAGCTCTCTTGCTTGAGGGAACTTCTAGAGCCTCTGTACCATGGTCTTCCACTATCTTGGGTTAGAGTTCTCTTGCTTGAGGGCACACTCTGCCCATAGCCTCTGTAGCATGGCCTTCACTGTCATGGGATAGAGTTCTCTTTCTTGTTGGTACATCTGCCAAAGGCTCTGTACATGGTCTTCCACTATTTTGGGTTAGAGTTCTCTTGCTTGGGGGTACACTCTACCATAGCCTTTGTAGTATGGTCTTCCACTACCTTGGGATAGAATTCTCTTGCTTGAGGGTACATCTGCCATAGCCTGTGTACCATGGTGTTCCACTATCTTGGGTTAGAGTTCTCTTGCTTGAGGGTTCACTCTGCCATAGCCCCTGTACCATTGTCTTCCACTGTTTTGGGTTAGAGTTCTCTTACTTGAGAGTACATCTGCCATAGCCTCTGTACCATGGTCTTCCTTTATTTTCTCTGTTGGAGTCTTTGGGCTAATAGCAACCTGCTTTTCCAACTGTGGTTGTAGCTTAGTTAATAATAATAATAATAATAATAATAATAATATTAATAATAATAATAATAATAATAATAATAATAATAATAATAATAATAATAAATTAAAGTAACGAATCAAAAGTCAAACAAAATAGATTTAGGACAATTTGGAATTCTAATCTTTATCTCATGATCACAACAATGCTTGATTAAACATTTTTTTTTCTTTTTTTTCTATTTTTGAGATGGTTCTCGGAAACAGTTCAAGTTTTAGGAAGACCTTATTTCCACTTGCAGAAGATTCGACCTGTTCCTGTACGCAAGCAGTTTAGATTTCCCGCCTTTAGTAACCTCCTAGCAAGAGGAAGGATCATGATATTTGCAGTAAAGGTAATATATTAAATGCTTTTTGCTTTATAAAGGTAAAACAAAATATTGTTTGCTTTATAAAGGTAATACACAATATTGTTTGGTTCTAAAGATAAAAAAAAATGTTTGCTTTATAAGGTTAAAAACAAAAACCTTTGCGTTTTATAGCTAAACTAAAACTTTGTTTGCTTTATAAAGGTAAAATTGAATATTGTTTGCTATATAAAGGAAAAATTAAAATATTGTTTGCTTTATAAAGGTAAACTTAAGAATTGTCTGCTTTATAAATGTAAAATGAAATATTGTTTGCTTTATAAAGGTATGATAAACAATTCTTTGCTTTATAAAGGTAAACTAAAATACTGTTTTCTTTATAAAGGTGAAATAAAATGTTTTTTACTTTATAAATGTAAAATGAAATATTATTAGCTTTATAAAGGTAAAATAAAATATATTTTTTTGCTTTTTAAGGTAAAGTAAAATATTATTTGCTTTATGAAAGTAAAATTAAATAATATTGCTTTATAAAGGTAAAACAAAATATTTGCTTTATGAAGCTAGATTAAAATGTTGTTTGCTTTATAAAGGTAAATTAAAATATTGTTTGCTTTATAAAAGCAAGATGAATATTGTTTTCTTTATAAGGTAAAATGAAATATTACTTCTTTATTAAGGTAAACTAAAATATTTGCTTTATAGAGATAAAATTGAATATTATTTGCTTTATAAAAGGTAAACCAATTCTTTGCTTTAAAAGTAAATTAAAATATTGCTTTATAAAGGTAAAATAAATATTAGTAGATATGCTAAGCAATGCATGTTGATTAAGACATAGTTAAGCATAAACGATGTTCATATTAAATTCCTATTTAATTAAAAAGTTGAAAGCGATTTTCTGATAAATAAAATCCAAGTCATTAATAAAAGGAAAATATTTAATGTCGTGAGAAAAAAAATTATTATAAATACAAATCATGATTTTTTTTTTAAGGCATTTACAGAAAACTGATAAAGACTTCAATAAACCTTTCTAATGAGGATTCAGATTTGCCAGATATGTTAGTGGCTTTTATTATAAGTTTCAAAATTAATGTTTTTTATCATAAGTTTCAGAACGATTTATTTGTATATATTATCAATTTCAGAATTAAGGCTATTTTTCACACATTTCTAATCAACAGAAAAAAAGAAAATATTTGGTATAAAAGATCAGAAATGTGTTAAAAAATTACAATTCCTCATTACTTTTTTGCAAGCACCGCTAACAGCATTATCCCCAATCAAGACAGAAGCGTCCTTGAACATGCCGAAGGTGATAAGAAACATACTGGAGAGCCTAGGGGCTGAGTAACGGTCAGCACCTCTCCTTCAAGGGAGATTCTGGGCGTGGGTGGTGTTACCTAAAGGGCAGACACGAGGCGAAATAACTACTGACGAAATCGGCTTCTTAAAACTTGTTTAATCCACCCATACACCTGTCTATAGAGTTCACTTTGGAAACAGGTAAATATATAATTCCCCCCCCCCACCCCCCCCCCCCCCCCCTCTCTCTCTCTCTCATCTCTCTCTCTCTCTCTCTCTCTCCCTCTCAAATGGCCACTGGCATGAAGGTTATTGTCCTGTAATCTGAATTTGTTTGTAACGCGCTATGAATATTAAGATATATATGCAAAAATATATTAGAAGTATGTCTATATTGTGTGTGTTAATATATATATATATATATATATAAATATATATATATATATAATATACACAATATATATATATATATATATATCAGGTCAGTCCACGTAATATATAAAAATATATATATATATATATATATAAATATATATATATATATATATACATATATTATGTGTATATACATATATATATATATATATATCAGGTCAGTCCATTTAAAAAAAATCACCTCTAGAAATTACCCACAGCTTAAAAAAAAAAAAATAAATTACCATTCATGCTTAAGTAAAACATAGAATCATATGAAATATTTTCAATCTACAATTCACATCACCATACTCTTGTCCTTTTTATCCCAAAGATAACTGCTATGACACATCTGACCCAAGAGAGAAGCTTAGGTCGCGTTTCTGTCGTCTATACGCTGGCTTTGGGAGTCTCTGTGATTGCCAGAGATCCTGCTTCTCTCGTCTACGTAGCATCTGAGGTTAGTAGGAGAGAGAGAGAGAGAGAGAGAGAGAGAGAGAGAGAGAGTTTTCGAGCGTAATACTATGGGTTTTTAAGCCGCCTGGTATGTACTTAACTTCTTTATAAATCTGAATGAAGAAAGAGAGAGAGAGAGAGAGAGAGAGAGAGGAGAGAGAGTAATGGTATGGGTATTAGGCCTGGATATGTTTTTAATTCCTTTATAAAGCTGAGAGAGAGAGAGAGAGGAGAGAGGAGAGAGAGAGAGAGAGAGTTTCCAAACAAATCGGTATGGATATTAAGCATATTATGTGATTATTTTTTCATATGCCTGAATGAAGAGAGAGAGAGAGAGAGAGAGAGAGAGAGAGAGAGTCTTTGAATAAAGCATTGTGAATATTAAGCCTATTATGTTCTTAATATTTTTTATAGCTGAATGAAGAGAGAGAGAGAGAGAGAGAGAGAGAGATGAGAGAGAGAGTGAGAGTTTTCGAATAAAAACGGTATGGGTATGAAGCATGTTATGTTTTTAATTTTTCATATACCTGAATGAAGAGAGAGGAGAGAGAGAGAGAGAGAGAGAGAGAGAGAGAGAGAGAATCCTAACCTCATTTTGGAGTCAGTCTCTAATTCTTGTAAATGAAATGTCAGATATAAAGCTCCTTAAAACAGGGATATCATAAACCCTTTCAGCCCTGAAAAGTTTCCGGCAATCTTATTGGTTAAAATTATCTTGTCCAACCAATAAGCGATCAGGAAACTTTTCCCGAGCTAAAATGGTACCCCTGCGAGTCGGTGCAAATCTGCCTCACTAAAAAGAAATGACTATAAAATATAGTATAATATCAAACACATATTGTAGGGAAAAAAAACATCTATTTTTTGTCCGCCATATCTCATTTTGATGAAAAGAAAACAACAGAAAAGCAATAAAACTCTTTGTCTTGAAATATTGCTGTGGAAAATTTTGACATGAAAAGAAGAATTATACGAATTTCAAAATATCAGAATATGTCAGAATGTTGATACTTGATCTTGATAATCCTGCAAAAGAAAAAAAAATAAACTACGTCCCTCACCAACGATTATGTTAATCACCAAAAAGGAATTACTCAATGTAGCTTCCTGTCATTAACAAAGAAAAATTAAGGCTCATCTCACAACTGTAAGCTCTTCGCTCTTCATCGTATTCTCGTAACAGAAGAGAAATTAATTTCACTCACAAAGAAAAAAAATGGCAATAAATTATCATTATCATACGATAAAGAGACTTTTTTTTTTTATTTCCTTCGCCTTCTCCAGCTTAGTCATTTATCTTCCTTCCCTTCCGTAAATGTCACGTCCTGGAGGATATAAATAACACGGGTGTTAGCACTTCAAAAGACACACTTCTCATTATAACAAAAGTTTAGTATTATACGCTCTCTCTCTCTCTCTCTCTCTCTCTCTCTCTCTCTCTCTCTCTCTCTCTCTCTTCATTCAGCTATACATAAATTAAGACAAGCCTAATATCCCCAATATTTAATTTGAAAAATCCTTCTCTCTTCATTCAGTTATACGAAAACTCAAGACAGGTCTAATGTCCACACTATTTCATTTGAAAACTCTCTCTCTCTCTCTCTCTCTCTCTCTCTCTCTCCAGCTGTATAAAGATTTAAGATAGGCCAAATATCAACACTATTTAATTTGAAAACACACACAAACTCTCTCTCTCTCTCTCTCTCTCTCTCTCTCTCTCTCTCCATTCAGCTGTATAAAAATTTAAGATAGGCCAAATATCAACACTATTTAATTTGAAAACACACACACTCTCTCTCTCTCTCTCTCTCTCTCTCTCTCCCCAGCTGTATAAAGATTTAAGATAGGCCAAATATCAACACTATTTAATTTGAAAACACACTCTCTCTCTCTCTCTCTCTCTCTCTCTCTCTCTCTCTCTCTCTCTCCATTCAGCTGTATAAAAATTTAAGATAGGCCAAATATCAACACTATTTAATTTGAAAACACACACTCTCTCTCTCTCTCTCTCTCTCTCTCTCTCTCTCTCTTCATTCAGCGATATAGAAATTTTAAGAACATAGCATGGCTGATTTGTCAGTCGGGGGTTCGAGTCCCGCTCAGTCTCGTTAGTGCCATTAGTGTTTGCAACCTTGCCATCCTTGTGACCTAATGTTGGGGGGTTTGGGGGACTGTATAGGTCTATCTGTTGAGACATCAGCAGCCAATGTCTGGACCTCTGTGGTCCTAGCTTGGGTGGAGAGGGGGCTTGGGCGCTGATCATATGATATATGGTTAATCTCTAGGGCATAGTCCTACCTGATAGGGCAATGTCACTGTCCCTTGCCTCTGCCAATCATGAGCGGCCATTAAACCCTTTTGCGTTTTCTTGACAGCTCGAGAACAGTGCCATAAGTGATGTCCCTCTTGGAATTGTGGCCAGCAAACGACCTCGAGCACTTTACAGGTAATGAGATTTCATGTACTGTCTTTTGTATGGGATAAACAAAGTTATATTATTTTCTTTGGAGGCTGTGTTTATTTTCTCTGCCCATAGTAATTTCTGCTTAGAAATACTTTCAGTAAAATTAGTTAGGCGGTTTCAGATGTAAATTTACCTTGTACTAAATTAGATTTTATATGTTTATGCATACGTGTACATACACACACGCTTATATATATATATATATATATAAAATATATGTGTGTGTGTGTTTGTATTTGCGTGTACATATATAGACATATATATATATATATATATATCTATATCTATATATATATATATATATATATAAAATATATGTGTGTGTGTGTTTGTATTTGTGTGTACATATATAGACATATATATATATATATATATCTATATCTATATATATATATATATATATAAAATATATATGTGTTTGTACTTGTGTATACATTTATATATATATATATATATATATATTTATACATATATATTTATATATATATATGTATATATATATAAATATATATATATATATATATATATGTATATATATATATATATATATATATAATTCTCAGATTTCCTTTGGCTCGTTGAAGAAAAAAAATACTAAATTCACGATAATCTAATGGATCTTGTATTCCAAAAGCAGAACTTCCTACCAAAAAACACCAGAGGAAAAATAAACCTCAAAAATATTCTCTTCACTTTCCCTCCTACTCTTTTATGCCTTTTAATTGAATTTCCTTTTATTCTTTATTTATAATAAATAAATAAAGATGGGTAGTCATATAGCCTCTGTACCGTGGTCTTCCACACTCTTTTGATAGAGTTCTCTTGCTTGAGGGTTTACTCGGGCACATTATTCTGTCTAATGCCTCTTTTCTCTTATTTTGATAAAGTTTTTATAGTTTATATAGAAATTTTTTATTTTGATGTTACTTTTCTTAAAATATTTTATTTTTCCTCATTTCCTTTCCTCACTGGGCAATTTTCCCTGATAGGGCCCCTGGGTTTATAGCATATTGTTTTTCCAACTAGGGTTGTAGCTTAGCAAATAATAATAATAATAATAATAATAATAATAATAATAATAATAATAATAATAATAATGAAAGGATATCAGCGTCAATGACCTTCCATGTCAGGATGCCAGAAAATTCGAAATCAGTCAATTAATCTTATCTTTCTCTTTCAGGTGTCTGTTGACCGTACTAAATCAGAAAGGAGGATTAATTGATCGTATTATCGTCTTCATAGACGGGAGAAATCAAGAACTGCTGGATCTTTTAGATCTATTTGGCGTAAGGTTGATGTGGCAGTATCAAATAAATTAGTTATTTATCAGAATCCTTATTACAGTACTTTTTTTTCTTTAATTGGGAAATATACCTTTGCGATTCTTACCATTCATAATAATATAAATACATAATAATTTACTTACGTGAATCTTTTTTTTTACTTTACATATACTGTATTCACAATTGTAATTTTTTACAATTTTTTTTTTTATTAAAATTCTTATTACTGTACTTACAAGTTTTTATTTTAATCAGAAAAAAATACATTTAAAATTCTTACAATTAAATATATATATATATATATATATATATATATATAGATGTATATACACAGTATATATATACATCATAATATATTTTCATGAATATTTTTATTACTTAATATATATTGTATTCACAATTATAACTTTTACTATTCATTTAAATAAGTTTTTAAATTAAACACTTATATACTCATGACTATTTTTAAAATTCTTATTCTATTATTCATGTTATATTTTTTATAGGCGAAATTGTTTATTAGCATTATTTACTCTTGAAATAAATCACAACTTTCATTTTAGTAATATCAACTTTCTCAAAGATATTCGAAAATAAAGATAATACTATTCCTCATCAAACGAGACATTTTAAGTATTTTTTATTACAATTATTACTCGAAATGAAGAAATATACATTAATTATCTAATAATAACTGGTAATTCAATGATATTATATAAAAAATCCATTACTTGATATCAAGATTCAATAACAAATTAACGACATGGAAGGCCAAATGTTCCCTGGTCCAGGAGCCAGAATCTCTTATCATTGTAAATTTGCCCTCAATAAATATATTCACAATAATCATCTGCTAGTAACTGGTAATTCATTGATATTATGTAAAAATCCATTACTTTATTTCCAGATTCAGTATCGCATTAACGACATGGAAGGCCAAATGTTCCCTGGTGCAGGAGCCAGAATCTCTTATCATTACAAATTTGCCCTCAATGGAATCTTCACTGCCTTCCCAAAGGCGCAGAAAGCCATTCTTCTTGAAGAGGACGTCCTGGTTTCTCCGGATTTCTTCAGGTAATTATAAATTGACATAGTTCCTGTAGGCCCTGCTGCTTCCTCCGATCGCCTTGGTGACTGCTGAGGTAGCGGCAGTAGGGGATTCCGCATATGATGCTTCATTTGTGGTGGATAACAGGGGAGTGCGAAGAGCATGCCCAAACCATCTCCATCTACCCCTCGTGATGATCTCATCCACATATGGCACTCGAGTAATCTCGCTTATAGTTTCATTTCTAATCCTGTCCTGTCATGTAACTTCCAATATCCTTCTGTGACCTTTGTTCTTAAATCTTGTATCAACCGTGTGCTACACGATCGTACGTAGTAACGACATTTCATTTTTTGTATATATTATGCTTATATCTTTGCTCTCCCCCTCGCACTGATAGGGAGCTGAAATAACATGTCTGTTTTTCTCACCGTTAACTGTTAACCGGTGCGGCTATCGGTTGAACATGAAATTGCCTGTTATGTTTTTATGCCTTTTTGCCTGGAGTTTATGTATATATAAACGGATGTTCTGTAATAAAGTTACTCAGTTGCTTTCATCCTGCCTTCTTAGTCACAGCCTCTCTCGGCCCGTCTCAATCTACTAAATCTTTAGGAGATAGTTTCATTGTCATACCATGACTCATGTCCATAACACCGATCTGACTAAACTGATATATAGTCTGATTTTTATATGTAATTTAAGCGATTTGATTTACAAATGTTACTTAACCTAGCCATTGTCTGATATTTACTTCCAGCTATTTTAATCAGACTGCTTGGCTCTTAGACGAAGATTCCAGCATCTACTGCGTAAGCGCCTGGAATGACCTGGGAGCTCTTCACATAGCCAATCATCCGAGCAGGCTCTACAGAGTCGAGACCCATGCTGGTTACGGCTGGATGCTGACGCGACAGTTTTTCCAGGAAGTCTATCCGATCTGGAAGTCGATGCTGGAAGTAAATAAGAGTCTGTTTTTATCTGTCTATGATAATTTCCGTTTGGAATTATATTCAGTAGATATTTACTTAGCTAGTTTATTAAGGTTGTTTCTGGCGATAATTTACCATGCACTAGATTTTATATGTATGTATACACTTACATATATTCTGTATGAAAAAGGATATGTCGGAGGCCTTTGTCCTGCAGTGGACTAAGAAATGGTTGCATTTCTTGGAGATATATATATATATATATATAGTATATATATATATATATATATACATATATATATATATATATATATATGTATATATATATATATATATAGACATACAGTAAACTGCATATATATATATATATATAGACATACAGTATGCTGTATATACATATATATATATATATATATATATAAATAAATATAAACATACCATATGCTATATATATATATATATATGTATATATATGTGTATGTGTATATATATGTGTGTTTGTGCGCGAGTGTATGTGTGCGCGTGCGAGTGTGTGTGTGCGCGTGCGCGTGTATATATGTATATATATATGTATATATATATATATATATACACACACAATTACTACACCTAATCATGAGGAAAAACCCTTTCCCATCCAGGAGCACGACTGGGACATGTGGTTCAGAAGCACGGAAATCCGTGCAGGCAGAGAGTGCATCGTCCCCGACGTTTCCAGAACCTTCCACTCCAGTTCCTCCGGGGCCCACATCCAGAACATCCTGACGCAGTCCCACTTCGCAGGACACGCCGTTACTTCTAATCCTGATGTCCGCCTTCATAATGTCGACAGGTTTGTAGGTTTAGGTTTTCAAAACCTGGCTTTTTTTGGTATTCTTAATCTTCTCCTTCGAATGATCAATAGAGACTTTTTCGAATCCTTATTTTCGATGATTTGCCGTTGGATTTTGAAAAAGGGGACTTGTTTAAAGGCTGCTCATGAGTGGCAGAGGCAAGGGACAGTGACATTGCCCTAGCAAGTAAGACAATGCCCTAGAGACTGACCTTATATCCATATATATCCTTATACGAATGATCTATTGAGAGGTTTTCTATTCCATTATTTCGATAGTTAGCAGTCCGGTCTTGAAAAAGGGGACTTGTTTAAAAGTTACTCTTGAATGGCAGAGGGAAAAGACAGTGACATTGTCCTAGCAAGCATTACAATACCCTACAGATTGACCTTATATAAATATGACCAGCACCCAAGCCCTCTCTCCATCCAATCTAGGACCAGGGATGGCCAGGCAATGGCTGCTGTTGACACAGCAGGTAGATCTATAGGCTCCTCCAAATCCCCCAATCTTAGCTCACAATCTGGTGAGGTTTCAGACACTAAAGGAACTAAAGAGTTTGAGTGGGACTCGAACCCCAATCTGGCCATCACCAGTCAGGGACGATATCAAATAGGCCATCATTACAAACTTTAATAGTTTATGGACTTATTCACTCTTTTTACTCTCTTCTCTAGAAAACATGCTTGTTGGTGCAGAGTCTATTCCAACCCAAAACTGGTCCTTAAACCAATATCATCCATGAAGTTCTGTTAACGACTTGAATGAAATCACCAAAATGAGTTTTCTCATGTTTTCGGATATATTTCATCACAATTGATTATACATTAAATCCACGATACAGTTCATTCGAAATACCTCTCTATATTCACAGCTTGAAGCAGCTAAATATTACAATTAAATTTACAAGTGTAAATTTAATTGTGAGAGATATAGAATATATGTATGGATGGATACTGTCATAAATTTTACATATGTACACTGCTAAAAATTTGCCGTAAATAAAATGGTGAAAATCCTTGAATAAATATTGCCAGACATCTACCGTTTTAAAAACGGATATATTGACGTAAAGGAGTGGTTTTTCGGGCACCATACCGTAGAATATAATAATAAAGTATGGTATAATTACGGTCGTCTGTATTTTACTGAAATAAGGCTGAGAACAGTATATTTTTACGGAGAATTTCGATTAAAATTACGGTGTTTCTTATGCATTACGTATACATAAATATATACACAGTTGTACAAATTAAATTCCTCGAACATAAGATGAAATTATGCATAAGATTAAATTATTCATAAGTATATACAGGAATCTGCCCTTTCTTTGGTAAATGCCAACTGAATTCTGCGAACATAACATGAAGTTATGAATACATACACATTTGTATATACAGGATTCAGCCCTTTATATGGAAAATGCCAACTGAATTCTTCGAACATAATATGAAGTTCTGCATACATACACATATGTATATACAGGATTCAGCCCTATATCTAGAAAAGGCCAACTAAATTCTATGAACATAACATGAAATTGTGCATACATATACATAAGTATATAAAGGATTCAGCCCTTTATTCGGAAGTCTGAGGGAAAAGGTTCCATTTTTACTCATTTCACCGGAGACAGTGGCAAACGGCAGTCATAACTCAGCCGAAGTTCAATTACTCGGTACGTTTTTATTTCGGGGGACATGCTGCTTTTCTTGGAATTTCTCCCTTATTTGGGTTCCTTCAGAGAACCTTTTCTCATTCTAATATGCTCAGAGACTCGATTTAAGATGCACTATAGTTTAACAGAAAAATTGTCTTACAATCTAGTTATTGGTAAGTAGTAATAATAATTTATTACGTTGAAACATTTTTTCTCATGTAGGAAATGAATGTTAATTTGATAACACATTAAGGAGTCGCTTTAAGATGCACTATAGTTTAATATAAAAATGGTCTTACAATCTAGTTATTATTAGTAATAATAGTAATTTATTACGTTGAAACATTTTTTTAGGATTTAGGAAATTAATATTGACTTGATAACACATTAACGAGTCGCTTTAAGTTGCACTGTAGTTTAACAGAAAAATTATTTTACAATCAGTTATTAATAGTAGTAATAGTAATTCATTCCGTTGAAACATTGTTCCTGATGTATGAAATTAATGTTAACGTGATAACACATTAACAAAA
>NC_090742.1:6450464-6477964 GCF_036898095.1 Palaemon carinicauda
CTCTCAAAGTAAAAGTTCTTGCTAATTACCTTTAAAAGAAAACTCTCTCTCTCTCTCTCTCTCTCTCTCTCTCTCTCTCTCAAAGTAAAAGTTCTTGCTAACTGCCTTTAAAAGAAAACTCTCTCTCTCTCTCTCTCTCTCTCTCTCTCTCTCTCAAAGTAAAAGTTCTTGCTAACTGCCTTTAAAAGAAAACTCTCTCTCTCTCTCTCTCTCTCTCTCTCTCTCTCTCTCAGCAAAACTAACCTAACCAAGACCACACTCACCGCCACTTGTTTTGAAACAGTTACCTGAAGCCTTCGTGGGTCAGCGTGAGCTCTGAAGTCGGTAGCCAGGAAGCTATCCTAGGACGAAGGACTCTCATGAACAGGATTCGTTTCCCACGACCAGAATTGGAGGAATTCTCGCCCTTCTTACTCAAACAGCTGCCTACAGTCGCCCCGTCCTTCGTGGATGTCCTTCTGCCCTATGCCGTAACTGAGGATAAAAGGGCGATGAGATGATTCTTAACTGTGACCGATTATCATCATCATAATCATCATCATCATCATCAACTGTAACCAATCCACGGAAGGACAAAGGCCTCAGACATGTCCTTCACTCGCGTCTGCTTATGATCTTTCTATGATAGTTGATACCCGCAAATTTTCTTAGTTCGTCGATCCATCGTCTTGTCTTCCTTCCCCTGCTTCTTGTGTAATCACTAGGCAGCCATTCTGTTATTTTTAATGTCCATATGTTATGTGTCTTTTTTATTATATGTCTTGCCAATGTTCATTTCCTTTTCTTACGTGTTATTAGAATATCCTCTACTTTAGTGTAAGCGACTATAGGTTTGTCTACATACGCATATACGAGTTACAAAAGTACATATGAATTATGTAAATCGATTGCGTAATTACACGCATATATATATATATATATATATATATTTATATATATATATATATAGATAGATAGATATATATATATATATATATCTATATATATATATATATATAGATATATATATATATATATATATATCTATCTATATATATATATATATATATATTCGATTACTTTTGTGTGAAGATGTAAAGACACGGATGTACACAAATGCAAATTCGTCCTTATTATTTAAAATAATACGTGAGTATAATCGATTAACTTAATACTTTGGTATAAATATCAATGCACAACCACCGACATTATACATAAAATTACTTTTGTTTAAATATATATTCCCATAGATACATAACTTTAAAAGAAGAGATTGGTATGAAAACTTGAACATGAGCGTACTATATCATATAAATACTTAAATGTAATGACTTGTGCACAGACATATAAATTCAAATGAACAATTTGGTGCGAAGAATTACAAATGATAATGCAATATTATGTTTCTCTATGCTCTACAAGCGGTTACCAATTTACGAGTACTTGTTGCAAATGCATATTGTTATTGTTATTGTTATTAATTGCTAGGCTACAACCCTAGTTGGAAAAGCAGGATGCTATAAGCTCAGGGGCCCCAACAGGGAAACTAGCCCAGTGAGAAAATGAAACGGAAAAATATAATATTTTGAGGACAGTAGCAACATTAAAATAAATATTTCCTATATAAACTATAAAAACTTCAACAGAACAAGAGAAAAAAAATCGATAGAATAGTATGCCCAAGTGTACCGTCAAGCAAGTTGACGTAAGTATCATATCATATTTTATGTATAACTTATCTGTTTAACGTTGTTGATGATTTTCATATATTTCATATGTTTATATCGCATATATAGTTTATTCCTTTTTATTCATTTCCATTCCACACGACACTGCATACCTTGTTAGATCCCATGGGTTTGAAGCATTTTGCTTTCCCAATTAGGGTTGTAGCTTGGCTTGTAAGAATTCCAATCCCAAGTAGAGGTTGATTAAAGACTGAATTATTAATAAGAAACAAATTTGGCATTGATGATATACTATGCTTATGTAGAGTTTAATTACAAGAATATCCTATATTCTGTGTAAGATATTGCATAAAAAAATTCACATATATAAGAACAAAAGGGGTCTAGGACTTTTCGTCTAAAGCACTTCCGTCTAAAGTACTTTCGTCTAAAATCACTTTGGTCTAAAGGTCCTTTGGTCTAAAGGAACTTTGATCTAAAAGAACTTTGGTCTAAAGTAACTCTTGTGTTAATAGCCGTTCTTTTACCTAATGATTAATTGCGCATAAAGGATTTGCGGATAACGACTTGTTCGGTTAAACATACTTTTGGTTAATAATCCTAACCTAACCTAACTTAACCTAACCTAACCTAACCTAAAAGAACGGCTATTAACACAAAAGTTCCTTTAGACTAGGTGCTTTTAGACCAAAGTGTGTTTTAGACTAAAGTGCCTTTAGCCGAAAATGTTTTTAGACGAAAGTGCTTTAGAAGAGAAGGTCGTATTAAGAACAAAACATATGCTGTCTGTTATGACTTCCCTGTTCACCCTGTTATTGAAGAAATTTAATTAACGATCAAGAAAGCGAAGTCTTTACCTTAATTAGCGCACTCTTTTCTTCTTCTTTTTATCATTTTTATTCCTCTCAATAATATCCGAGCACTATTCTTCACTATTCTTGCCAATTACTTCTGAATTAATTGCTATTAGAATTTGGAGAACTTTGAGTAAAATAATAATATATTTCGCAATAATATTGCATGAAACTAATTTATTGTCCATTCAATAAAAAGCTATGTAATTAGTATATATGTATATAAATACACACACACACACACACACACACACACACACATATATATATATATATATATATATATATATATATATGTATATATATACACACATATATATATTATGTCTCAAAATAATAACAGTATCAAAGTAATGAAGCTATGAAGAAATATTGATTGAAACTACCTTACATATTTTTGAGGACTTTTCTCATAACTACGTAAGATAATTCTTTTTAGTTGATATATGCTTTCATAAAAACACAGAACTCCAAAAACTTTAGATTACTACAAAGTAATAATATTGCCAAAGTAATAAAGCTATGAAAAAAAAATATTAATTGAAACTACCTGACATATTTTGGAGGAATTTTGTTATAACTACAAAAGATATTTTTTTACATATTTCATAAAAAACACATTTAACTTCAAAAACTACAAATTACAAAAAAGTGGTCATAGTATCAGAGTAGTGAAGCAATGGAAAAAAGTAATTGAAACTACCAGACATATTTTAGAGGAGTATGCTTATCACTGCGTTAGATATTATTTTTTTACATACTTTATAAAAACTCATTCACCTACAAAAACTACTGAATGAAATATTAAGGAGACGTGTATGCATAGCTTCTGTACTACATTATGCAGCAAAACCATGATCACTGACAAGGAAAATGAAGAAAATTCTGAAGAGATATAACCTTGGAGAATGTTCCGATCCAAAACTCTTCAAAACTTTGAGTGTTATTCAAAATGTTTTATTTAGTAGATCTCCCATGTTATACTCTAGAACGGGGACTGGTTAATGGACATTTGAAAATACCTATCATACCTCTGATGGCTTCAACAGTGAGTTAGACAGTATTGATGGTTGCATACAGGGTTAGGTATCCTCGTATCAAAAGACTGTCTGTCTGCTTGAAGGATAACTACACTCTGTCCTTCGAAGGAGAGAAGACGTATTGTGAAAATCTTATTTAGAAATTAAAACTTGACTATATTATCATAACATTATAAGCTTGTGATTTAATGTTCCAACTTCAAAAACATTAATCCTTTATAGTAGTGATTATCTATTTCGTCCCCTTGAAGGATAATGCTAACTCAGTCCTTCGAAGGAGAGAATACTAAATTGAAAGTTTTAATTAGAAATTAAGATTTGGCGATAGTCATCACATCGCAAGATTGTGATTTAATTTTCCAAACCATTTCTCATTTATAGTAGTTATTACTTATCCCCTTATGACAGAGTTTGCCTGTTGCCATATGAGAGTGTTGGGACACAGCAAGAATAGGGATGCAAGAAAAAAGTCCCATGTATCAAGTGCAGAGTTGGCCCACTTCAAGGGTGATAATATAAGTTAGTGGAGTCGTGAGATCAACCATACAGATAAACATATATTTATCTTTAAAGACGAGAAACACAATCAAGTACTTGAACTAAGTCGATACTAAGCAGTGAGCTAAATTTGTTAATAACAGTTTTCTAAACATATATTTGTATTTAAAGAAGAGAAACACAATCAAGTACTGAAACTAAGGTGATTCTAAGTAGTAAGTTAAAATTATTAATAACAATTTTCTAAACATATATTTATGTTTAAAGAAGAGAAACACATTCAAGTACTGAAACTAAGGTGATTCTAAGTAGTAAGTTAAAATTATTAATAACAATTTTCTAAACATATATTTATGTTTAAAGAAGAGAAACACATTCAAGTACTGAAACTAAGGTGATTCTAAGCAGTGAGTTAAAATTTTTTATAACAGTTTTCTAAACATATATTTATATTTAAAGAGAGAAAGACGACTAAGTACTGAAACTAAGGTGATTCTAAGCAGTGACTTAAATTTGTTAATAACAGTTTTCAAAGTATAAATATTTCAGGCAATTCATGTATCCCATTATAAATCAATTGAAATTACTGTGATATATAATGTATGGACATGAGTCATGGTATGACAATGAAACAATCTCCAACAGATTTAGTATATTTGAGAACAAAACCCTCAGAAGGATATTGGGAGTTAAATGGCAGGATAGGATTAGAAATGAAACTATAAGAGAGATTACTCGAGTGCCATTTGTGAATGAGATCATGGTGAGGGGTAGAATTAAATGAAGAGGGTTTGGGCATGCCCTTTGCACTCCCCAAGAGTGATTAGTTTACCAAACGTTTAACTGGGCTCCACAAGGCACTAGAAGAGTTGGAAGACCCAGGCCTACATGGCTGAGGACTATGAAACGTGAAGTTGAAGATGATAAATGAATAAGTATAGAATTAAAAGCTCAAGAGAGAGTAGACTGGCGAAATCTAACCGAGGCCCTTTGCGTCAATAGACATAGGAGGAGATGATGATAGTGCATAAGAAATAAATGCCCGCCATTTCTATTAAAAGGTGAAGTACTTAGCTTACTCTCTCAGTATCTACTGCACAATGGTAGGGGTAATAAAAAGACATTATTTTATACATTGTATTTTATTAAAAATAAAAATAATACATATCACATTTGAGAAACAGTGACTATACAGGAAGATAAAGCGAGAAGGATAGGGAAATGAAGGAGACGTTGGCTTACCCTGACAACGATGTAAAAAAATCTTTGATGTAATAACCGTAGAAATGATATAAAGACAATTGATCTATTCTGTAACAATGTAACTAAGTAAGCAATAACACAACACGTTCAATATTTTACAAGTGCTTTTCCTAATCTGCTCTTAGAGGCTTTTTTATAGTGATGTCCCTGTTATATACTCGATATCTTGATATTTGTGATGTCCCTGTTACATACACGATATCTTGATATTTGTGATGTCCCTGTTACATACACGATATCTTGATATTTGTGATGTCCCTGTTACATACACGATATCTTGGTATCTGTGATGTCCCTGTTACATACACGATATCTTGGTATCTGTGATGTCCCTGTTACATACACGATATCTTGGTACCTGTGATCTCCCTGTTACATACACGATATCTTGGTATCTGTGATGTCCCTGTTACATACAGGGTATCTTGATATCTTTTGGGATATTCGCTCCGGGGGTAGTAACCCCTTGATACCTCTACAGGTAAAATTCTCTGGTACACTCGCAAGAAAGATCCCAAGTAGAAAGCTGCCTAGAGGAACTTCCATCAGGACGACATTTCTCTCTCACCCAAAAGTAGATTTTTCGTATATAAAAATCCCTTTATTAGTTGTTTGCTGTTTTATAGATATAGTAATTCACCACCGAGAAGAGCAGTTGTTGGTTTATCTATTATATTTCTGGTATTTTTATGAAAGATAAAGTTGAAATCTAAAGCACTGATATATCAAAGGATCCTCATTTTGATTAAGAACAATATTATCATTGATGTTATTTATAGCATAATAACGATGACAATAATAATAATAATAATAATAATAATAATAATAATAATAATAATAATAATAATAATAATAATAATAATAATAATAATTCTGAAATTACATGACAATCAAATCAGAATACAAAGCAATATTACCTCAGTTAAAATGAAAAATCGTCTGGGACTGTAATTTACACCCAAGACTATCGAAAGTTTATGTACTTATCCAGAAAGGGAATAGTTGATATAAGTATATATATGTGCATATATAAGTGTATATATATATATATATATATATATATATATATATATATATATATATATATATATATATATATATATATATATATATATATATATATATATATATGCAAACATACAGCTTGAGCAAAGTTATGATTACGACTTGCGTTCTGTTTGAAACCAACAATTATTTTCTAGAAATGTAATTTTAAATCTAAAAGCACTTTAATATTTCCATTTCAAGTGTTGCGTGTGTTAGATGCGAAAACTGACAAAAGTAAACATAGGCAGAAAAATGAAAAGAAGAAGGACAGGCAAAAATTCAAGTGCACATCATGGGCAAAAAGACATGAAAATGTGTTTACATTGATTTCAAACAATTCAATATGGTTTCTGGTAGCCTGGAAGACAGTTTCAATTTGTATTCTAACCAGGATTCTAGATATTGCAATTATGTTACATACAATAAATATAAATTTCAATTACTGAAAACATATCATTACACATTGTTTTGTTTTTCTAAGTTTTGTTTTGCAAAAGTTCTAATCTAGAAATATTTCTTTTTATGTCCATTTTGAATCAAGAATTCTTATCGTAATCAAAATTAACATAAATTTCAATTGCTGAAGATATTTTATCATTACACATTGCTTTTAAAGTTTTATTTTGCAAAAGTTCTTATAAAAAGATATCTCTATTGATGTCCAGGTTGAATCTAGAATTCTGATTAAGATTTTCTTCCTATACGAGGTTGCGATAATGTAGATAGAATAAATTAGGACACACATAGACAAGAATACAGCGGATGAGATAAAACGAAAGAAGACGGAAGACTCTTAGTTGGTATTCTCAAGGTGTATTCCAAAATAAGGACATTGTTGTTCTCAATAGCTCCGGAACCTCTATCGAAGCTACCAGAAACCATATGGATCCACAGCTAACAAACAAACAATCATTCAAAAGAACTCGCAAATAGATAAAGAAGACTTAATAAGTTCGGACAGACTTCCACGAAGAACGTATGGAATTTATGGCATTACATGGGGGGGGGGGGGGGAGGCCGTTTACTAAAACCTTACAAAGAATCTCGATGTAAGAATATTTATTACCTCTAAGGGTTGATTCACACTATCGGTCCGGTCACACCCTAGTCTTGGTTCGCTCTTGGTTCGGTGTAGGTTCGCTCACCGTTCGCAATCGGTTAGCTCTCGGATCGCTATCGGTTCGCTCTCGGTTCGTTCAAGGTACTGAGGTGTTCACACTCTCGGTCCAATGAGTGTCTTGGCAAAATTATAAATAGAAGGAAAAAGCATAATTGTATATGAATATTGCTCAATGATACTAGGAAATCGGAAATGTATTTACGCGGTGAACATTACCTTGTTATTGTAAATATTGGATTTTTGTTATCATGACCGGAGCGAGACTGGAGCGAGAGCGGACCGGAGCGAAAGCGGACCGGAGCGTGTGCGGACCGGAGCGCCAGTGCGAATGCTTCCATTTAAAATCATGGAACAATATTTAACCGGACCGGGACTGGAGCGAGAATGGACCGATAGTGTAAATCAACCCTAACATTTCCAAGAGTTTGCTTACCTACCATATATTTACAAAGAGATAATATGCAGTCAACTAAAATAGAGTACGAAGGAGACTGGCAAGTAACAATGTTATATTCATTCCTAAATCTTAAAAAAAAGAGAAAAATACATGTTTTTAACTCTTTCACTGTTAATGGTGATTTCAAGGAAACTTTTGATGTAACATATTATTTCGAGACCACACAAACCTTCACTTGTTGGTATTTATTGAAAAGCTCACATTAAGACCTTTTTTTTTGAAACCCAACTTTCTATAGTTTGGGTGATTGTAAAAGAAAGTTTCCTTTTTTACAAATTTTGACTGAAACACTGTTGGAAAGTTCACACCAAGACCTTTCTATTGAATGTTAACTTTCTATAGTTTAGGTGAATGTAAAAGAGAGTTTACTTCTTTCAAATTTTGACTGAATCACCAACAGCAGCGAAAGGGCCAAACAGAAATTTCCCCTTTGTTGCATAGACGAGACACCATTGCGAGAGAAGACCAACAGCTTTGAGTTCGCAAACTAAATAACTAGGAAATAATTAGGATGAACTAGACTATCTATTGGTCCCTCGTCACTGTCACTCTTCCAAGACAATGGATAGTGAAATTTTACGTGTTAGTGTTCTGATGACTTTGGATTAATATCTACAATACTGAATCATCTTTTTAAGAAAAAGAGAGACGGATTCCAACCAAATAGTTATTTCTATTCCATTTTTTTACAAACAAAAGACGAATGGAATGTAAGAGGAAAAAACGGAAGAATAATACATAATAATTATAAATAGTAGAAGACTGACTCCTCTAGTTATTTAGGCACATCCCACAGAGAAAGAAAATAATATAAAAATCAATAATAATATCAAAATGATAATTAAAAATCCAGCGTGGTAACTGATAGAGAGTAACAGTGCAACACAACGATCGTTTTTATTTACCTAATTTGCAACTCCTTGGTTTACGTTTGAAAATTTGATGTAATACTTAAAATTTTCTTTGAAGAAGAAAATAGATGGAAGTGACCAAGATCATTAAAATCATTTCAGTTATCTAAGAAACATTTCAAACTATTTAGTCTGGTTATTCAATTACTTAATTTGTAGCTTCTTGGTTTGTGTTTGAAAATTTGATGCAATTTTTAACATCATCTTTGAAAAATACAGTAGATGAAACTGGCCAATCTTGTTGAAAATCTTTCAATTATCTAAGAAATATTTCACACCATTTAGTCTGATTATTCATTACCTTAATCATATAGGCAGAACGTTTGAGACCAATTTCTTAAAGATTAATATATTCAACCAGTTGAGCAAAGCGATTGGAGACTGTTGCAATAATTCATGTGGATATATATAAGTATTTTCAGTACTATTTTTCTTCACAGGTGGACAAGGTCCAAAGCGGAATTTTATGGCACCTAATTCTATGGTACTTCCTAATTAATTTTATTCATAGCAAATAATTAGTCTATGTATTTTTGGAATTTCATATTTTACATATATTTCTCCATCAGTTACGACGCTGTTTTAACAAAATCTTTAAAACTTTTCTCTCATTCCATACATATACATATAATATAATTTGAAAGCATCAACCCACTGGTACAATACATCAGTAGAGACTACTTCAAAAAAATAGTGATCTAATGGAGAACGAATGCTTCTTTTATTTATGATGGCTGTGCATTCTTCCTCCAAGATCTTTTCTTTGATTAGTTTATCTGTTGGCGAAACCTAATTGGTTGGAGTCAGGCGCTGGCACTTGCGGGAATGCGCGGAAAGCGAATGCGCATTGCACCTTGCATACGTGGTCGTTCAGGATGGCCTCAGGGCTGTACGATTGCGCCAGATGGAAGCAGTTGTCCACCTTCAAGCTCTGGCACACAGGCTGTTGAAAAATTAGGTATTTTACTTATCCTTTTGTTTATTTTTTAGATTGATTTGTTGAAAATAAATAAACAAAACCAATTTGAGGAGCTTATCTTTTGCATACTTTGTTTTAAAACGAGTGATATTAGTTTATTGAATGATACTTTGTCCTTAAAAAAAAACATAAATAAATTTTCTAAAGAAAATTGAAAAACATTTCTTTAATTGAAGGATTCCATTTATGGTTAGTGATAGATAATAAAAATTCAAGGCTAATAAGAGCTTGCAAAGTAGTACTTACACCCTCTTTAGTACATGTGCACATTACACATGGCGAGATTCTCTCAGCAGCACCAATGTTGATGTTGGTTCGTCCAACGCTACAGGATACTCGCTCCTTCCAGAGTTCCAGGTTCACGCCCGGAAGATCTCGGCAGTTTACTCTTGGGTTTCTGGAAATGTATAACTAGAATATAAACTTTTCTTTGGTGAGAGTAGTGAACAAAAATCTTTTTTCTTATTCTCTTCGTGGACATATAAACTTTTAAAACTTTTCTCTAGTGAGGGTAGTGAACAAATAATAATAATAATAATAATAATAATGATAATAATAATAATAATAATAATAATAATAATAATAATAATAATCTTATCCTTTTTGCGAACATAACTTTTCTCTGGAGAGGGCAGTGAACAAAAAAAAAAAAAATCTCATCCTTTTTGTAAATATATCAACTTTTTTTCTGGTGAGGGTAATGAACAAAATTGCCAGTCCTATCATTTTTGTGAACATATCAACTTTTTTTTTCTGGGAAGGGTAGTGGAAAAAAAAAAACTATTCAACCCTTCCCATTTTCATGAACATATGAACTTTTCTCTGGTGAGGGTAATGAACAATAAAGCCTTTTTTCTAATCCTTTTCGTGGATATGTAATCTTTTCTCTGGCGAGGGTAATGAGAAAAAATATTTCTTCTCTAACCCGTTTCATGAACATAAACATTTCTCTAACAAGTTTCGTGAATATCAGGATTATGATAATAATTGGAATTTGTAGTTTAACTATCACGAGTTCTTACTAATTGTATAAGTTTTTTGATACTTACATTACGTATGTATTTCATTGTTCATTCTTATAAATGATCATAACACCCTCGGCAAAGTTTTTTAGATTTCCCAGCACTTTATAAAGGTACTTATATTTTTTTTTCAAGTAGATGGGTTTCTAATTTCATAACTACATCCTATAGCAAAAATATGTATGTTAACCAGTGAAGGAATATAGACGTGTGTGATTATAAGAAAGCTACTTGATTATTATTATTATTATTATTATTATTATTATTATTATTATTATTATTGTTATTATTATTATTATTATTATTATTATTATTATTATTATTATTATTATTATTATTATTAGCTAAGCTACAACCCTAGCTTGAAAAGCAGGATGCTACAAGCTCAAAGACTCCAACAGGGAAAAATGGCCCAGTGAGGAAAGGAAATAAGTAAATGAATAAACTACAAGAGATGTAATGAACAATTGTAATAAAATATTTAAAGAACAGTAACGACATTATAATAAGTCTTTTATATATGAACTATAAAAATATAAAATAGAAGAAGAGAAATAAGACAGAATAGTGTGCCTGAGTGTTTATACGCAAGAAATCTGTAGACCAGAAACATACAAAAAAAAAAAAAAACTTACAAGAAAGGATCCGGCAAATCGAAGGCCGACCTCTGGGCTGATCCAATGGAATCACAATTGTCGCAGAGCAGTTTGGAAAGCGTGACTTTGCGAAGTTCAGTCAGCTGTGGGTCGGTGAAGCGAATGAGGGGATCAGCATTCTCATACCAGAAGCGATCGCATTTTCGCAGGTTTCTGAATTGAATTCCGAGAATACAGCCGAATGTTGGTCCAACGAGACCTCCGTGGAGGGGCGTTTCGGCTAAGCCTCCAGTGAAGAGATCAATGTCATCAATGTGGGCGTACGTGCGTTTCAGTCTCTCTATAACCGGCTCGGCGATCTCACGTCGTAGGTCGTCGAAGTCCCGAGCCCTTGTGAGATTGCAAAGCTCTCTGTATTCGTTGTAAGGCTGAAGACCGTGGTCACGGGCTCTCTGAATATTGAGCGAAGCCAGGTCAAGGCCGGAGAATGGCTTGGCCTTGTCTTCGAAGAGATGGTTGGTCACTTCGTCTGTGAGGAACTGATCCAGGGTTTCCATGGAGACTGTAGTAAGACCGCGGATTATCTCGTCGATCATTCCAGGCTGGTAGAGTAAATCGGGGTTGAAGAAATGGTCGCTCAGTTTGACGGGAGGGTTTCTCTTGGCAAAGATGCCGTCCATCCTCTCCAGAGAAGGCTTCAGAAGGGAGTGGCCAAAACGGAAAGCAATTCCTACTTCATTCAGGACCGTTGGATTGCAGTAGGGGTCATAACCTGAAATAATAGAAAAACTTATAACACAAATTTCATGGTTTCCTGATAGTCTCTTCAGAATCCTATTTATTTTTCATGCATATAATTTGAATAGAAATATTTTAAAAATCATTTGGTATAGCATATACGAATTTTTCATGGTTTCCCAATACTGTCTTGAGGATCCTATTTATTTTTCATGCATATAATTTAAATAGAAGTATTTAAAAAATAATTTGGTATAACAAATTTTGTGGTTTCCTAATGAATGAGGATCCTATTTATTTTTCATGCATATACTTTAAATAGAAATATTGATTGATTGATTGATTTGAGGTTTTCTGGTATCCTGACATCTAAGGTCATTGAGGCTGTAAATAAAAATATTTAAAGAATCATTTGGTATAACATATATGAATTTTTCATGGTTTCCTAATACTGTCTTGAGGATCCCATTTATTTTTCATGCATATAATGTAAATGAAAATATTTAAAGAATCATTTGGTATAGCATATATGAATTTTTCATGGTTTCCTAATACTGTCTTGAAGATCCTATTTATTTTTCATGCATATAATTTAGATAGAAATATTTGAAGAATCATATGGCACAACATATATGAATTATAAAATCTATGATATTATAGCACTTTGAGAAAAAAAAATTTTCTTTTTAAACGACTTTATATCTTCAGTCCTTATACAAGCCTTAATAGCTTGAAACCATCGTTATGAAACGTTTATCTTACTACATCATGGAAACAAATATCCTAAATACTTCAGACATCTGATATCTTGATAAATCATGACACATTTTATACAGATTTTATTAAAAGGTCATCCCATGTCTGATAAAATTAGATTAGAATCTATTGGTGATGTTAGGAAGATAGGGAAATACAACATCACATCCTACACATCTCAGGCGAGGTTACATTCAGATGATTCAGGTCATCTCTGGGCTGCTTGTTAGCAGAACGCATATAATTACTTTGTCTTTTCAGGAGTACTTATTCTCTCCTGGCTGAATATAGAAAAGACCTTGCCTTAATTAGATCTTTGCCTAAAATAACAGCTAAATCATGAGCCTATTAGTGGATGTAGTGAACAGTATCATGGTAAACGGATTCAAGAAGTTATACAAGATCATAAAAACTCTCAAACGTTTAAACTAATTCGCTCTATCCAAGAGCAAATGGTTTTGCTTTCTTATCTTATCAGTTGCTCTTCCCTACACTGTTAATAGACTAACCCGTATTAGCATGCTAGCTCATGTTTTATGATGTTTGAATTTTTGTGACGTTCTTGCTCGCACGTGTTTCATACACACTCGTACACTGTAACGGTTTCTTTTTTTTTATATTATCACTTGCTCTTTCTTGTCCTGTTAATAGACTAACCTGTATAAGCATGCTAGCTCATGTTTTATGATGTTTGAAAGTTTTGTGTTGTTCTTGTTCGCAAGTCCTTCTATATAAACTCAATGATTGTTACGCATGTGTTTCGTACACGCTCGTGCACTGTAACTATCTTTTTTTCTTATTACTCGCCCTTCCCTGCACTGTTAATACTCTAACCTGTATAAGAATGCTAGCTCATGTTTTATTATGTTTGAAGTTTTGTAACGTTCTTGCTCGCAGATCCTTGTATATAAACTTCCTGACTGTTATCACTTAACGGCTCTTAGCACAATCCAAAGCGCGGTCATGTTTTATCATGTTTGAATTATTGTGACGTTCTTGCACGCAAGTCCTTGCATAGAAACTCAATAACTGTTATCACCTAACGCCTCTCTTACTCTTGGAACACTCACCTTGGTAGTAACCCTCCGGTAGGAGATTGAGTTCATACAGGTTGATAGCATTCCATCCGAGGACTCTGGGTAGCCACTCGTTATACGTCACGTGCTGATTGATGGCTGTTACAATGCGTCGTGCGTTCTGGAACAGCTGTTCATCCGTCCAGTGGGTGTTCATCTCCTTGAGCAGAAGGGCAACTCGGTTGTGTTCTCTCATGAGAAGTGTGTGCAGAGCTGCAAGACCTGGCTGTTCAGATGCTCTTGTATCTCCTGTTGGAAAATAGGAAATATAAAATAGGCGCTTAATTATATTCTAAGTTCCAACCCTAGTTGGAAAAGTAGGATGCTACAAGCCCAAGGGCTCCAACAGGAGAAAATAGCCCGGTGAGGAAAGTAAATAAGGAAATGAGTAAACTACAAGTAATGAAGAAACATAATAAAAACATCTTAAGAACAGTAACAACGTTAAAACAGATCCTTCATATCTAAACTATAAAAAAGAGACCTATGTCAGCTTAGCCAACATAAAAACATTCGCTGCATGTTTGAACTTTCGAAGTTCCACTCAATGAAATGAGACCTACCTCCAGTGAAGCACCTTCCAGAAGGTGCCTGGCATTCGTGATTCTCGCCTTCTGTTGGTAACAAGGGCTTCCCTCGAAGAGGATTTGCTGTGGCTTTGAGGATTCCGTCCTGTAGAGAGAGATAAAAGTTTCTCAAATTGGAAATTATCTTTATAGAATCAGTTTCTCGAATTTCAATGGAAAAAGCAGTTGTTTAAATTATCGACTAACATTGAATATATATTCTAAGAGAACGGTCTGTGGTGAGTAAGAAAAATGTATAGATTCATTAGTAGGGTTAATCAATAGAAGAGCAAAGTCAAAACTTTATAACTTAAAGAATAATTTATTTGCACACCTAAACACACACACACACGTGTATATATATATATATATATATATATATATATATATATAATATATATATATATATATATATATATATATATATATATATATATATATATATATAGTGTATATATATATATATATATATATATATATATATATATATACATATATATATATATATATGTATATATATACATATATGTATATATATATATATATATATATATATATATATATATGTGTGTGTGTGTGTGTGTGTGTATGTGTGTATGTGTATACTGTATATATTTATTTGCACACCTAAACACACACACACACACGTGTATATATATATATATATATATATATATATATATATATATATAATATATATATATATATATATAGTGTATATATATATATATATATATATATATATATATATATATATATATACATATATATATATATATATATATATATATATATATGTATATATATACATATATGTATATATATATATATATATATGTGTGTGTGTGTGTGTGTGTATGTGTGTATGTGTATACTGTATATATAAATAATATTTCAAAATTAAACTAACAAAAAAAATCAGTAAAACATTACCTTTCAAGCATTAATTGCTATTTCTGTCTTTACATATAAACTTCTATCTCGATCTACATATATAACATTAATTTTACATTTTTATAATACATGTAAATATATATATATGCATATGTATAATCAAGTGTATTTCTCTCTTCCTTAAACACTATATTAACGAAGGAACTAATTCAATGATAACAGAAACAATTTGAAGTAAGAACCAATTTAATGATAACAGAAACAATTTGAAGTAAGAACCAATTTAATGATAACAGAAACAATTTGAAGTAAGAACCAATTTAATGATAACAGAAACAATTTGAAGTAAGAACCAATTTAATAATAACAATAGTAATAATTTTATTATAGTAATAGTAATAATTCAAAGTAAAAACATTAGCGTACTGTCAGTGATGTAATGGCAAATCGATAATGAATTCACCATCGTACGGAAATACAAAATAACTCACCTTGAATAATCTCAGGTGTCTCTGCTCGCATTTATCAGAACCGTATGTGTGAGAGGCATCAATGAAAGCTGTCACCTGGTTCAATTGTTCTCGGTATCCTGGAAAAGTACATTTCAATAGAAAAGATAATTTTGACATTTAGACATCTTTTACATTTTTTGTTTTTTTTTGTCATTTGGACATTTTTCGATATTAAGACATTTTTCGACATTTGGACATTTTTGACATTTGGACATTTTTTGACATTTGGGCATTTTTTGACATTTGGACATTTTTGACATTTGGACATTTTTTGACATTTGGACATTTTTTGACATTTTTACATTTATGACATTTGGTCATTTTTTGACATTTGGGCATTTTTGAAAGAGTATGTGTCTGGCTATATTTTTTCCTGTCACCCTGAGCGACATTGCCAAACGTAGGACTTCTTGGACTCTCCCCGTCCCTCGGGTAGGGGGAATGGGATTAGTCATACCCTGGTGAGAGGAGTGTACCCCTAGAAGTACAATCGGATTATTTCACCGTTATTTTGACGGGTTGCGTACACTAATTTATAGATAATTATTTACTTATTCTCTTTATTCTACAAATAAATCATTTCCTATTTTGATATAGATTGGATATTTATATCTGAATGTAATTTTGGTTCCTTGGCTTATAATAACCTACTCAAAAAAAAAAAAAAGTGTTCAAAAACTCCAAAAGAAAAGAAAACTGTGACAGGTCGGGACACAAGACTTTGGTTCACAGCCGACTGTGGTTTTCTGGCCAAACTCTTTTATTTGCCAGATAAGAATGAAATATTTAAATTCTTATTTCCCTATTCACGAGAAAAAATAATATAATAACTGTGTAAATCTAACTCATTCATAGCGTTTTGGATGTATAATTATGATAAAAATAATGATGCTCAAAGACCTATTAAGAATTGCATCATATTATTAGCTAGACAACATGCAAAAAAAAAGTCTTTATCTGTGTAAGACCAAAAAATAAGAAGAAAAAAATAGTGCATTGGGACATAGACCCATCAAGAATTTAGAAAAAATATATTGAATCTCAAAGACCCATTAAGAATTACATCATACTATTAGTTAGATAATATGCAAATAAAAGTCTTTATTAGTGTAAGACCACAAAGAAAAAAAAATAGTGAATCATATTGAGACATAGACCTATTAAGAATTTTAAAAAAGTATATTGAACCTCATAGACCTATTAAGAATTGCATCATGATATTAGTTAGACGATATGCAAGTAAAAGTCTATATTAGCGTAAGACCAAAAAATCCCCCCAAAACATCCAATGTTCATTTGACCTTACCAAGAGTCAGTTGACCTGGCATAGACCGAGTCAATGGGATACAGAAGGGTTGGCCGGAGGATATGTTCACGGGCGGGAAGAATGGGTCATTCCTGGGAATCTCAATGGGGAAGCATTCCGGGTGCACCGTCTGAGGGGAATCGCAGGCTTTGCAGTCCAGAATGGAGTCCTGGAATCCTGGAAAGATGAAAGGATAAGGGTGAGTGGTTTTTATAGGTCTAAGCTATCGTGCCTCTGCAGTTTCTTTGGTGTAGTCTAGTTCCAATTTAGGTTGATATCCAAATAAGTTTGGGTTGCATTTTAACTTTGAGATTGGACTTCTTTTAATGGGAATAACCAGATTTATGTTCTCCCTTAAAGGGAACATTTAAGGAAAAATTTATTTGGATGTTGTTGCTGTTCTTAAAATGTTTAATTTTTCCATGTTTCCTTTTTTCACTGAGCTATTTTCCCTGTTGGGGCCCATGGGCTTAGAGCATCCTGCTTTTCTAACTAGGGTTATAGCTTAGCAAGTAATAATAATAATAATAATAATAATAATAATAATAATCAGTTTTATTTAAAGAAATTTATTTGAGTTCCTTTTATAATATTCTTAGTTTGGTTGATGTCCAAATAAGTTTGGAAAGTTTAGGTAGAATCTTAACTTTGCATATTCGAAATTTTTTAAATGGATACAACCAGGTTTATGTTTTTTTCAATGGAATCAACCAAATATAAGCTTTTTCTTTATGCTTTTTTTTAGAATAACCAGATTTATGTTTTTTCTTAATGGAATAAAACCATATATATGTTTTGCTCTTAATAGAAACAACCAGATTTATGTATAAGAATTTACTTTACGTTTCTTTATACCCTCCTTAGAAATCGCAGAATTCTTTACACTATTTTACTTAATAACATCCTTATGTATCCTTTCTGAGTGAGGATACCTTAATGTGGGGAAAGAATTTATGTATTACAATGATCAGCAAAGTGTACTAATCAGGGCCACCCATACTAGGTTGATTTGCTGTGAGCAATCAAACTAATATCTTCCACCATCACCAAAACTTATTGGCTAACGTGGTAATACAAACTGGCCAAACCCTAGAAATGAATTGACATATCTGAGGTCTTTGTCCTGCGGTCGACTAGAAACTACTGCATTTATTATTATTATTATTATTATTATTATTATTATTTGCTAAGCTACAACCTTAGTTGGAATAGCAGAATGCTATAAGCCCGAGGGCTCCAACAGGGAAAATAGCCCACAGAGGAAAGGAAATAAAGAACTACAAGAAAAGTAATTAACAATTAATATAAAATATTTTAAGAACAGTAACAACATTATGATAAATATTTCATACACAAACTACAAAAACTTTAAAAAAAAAAAGAGGAAGAGAAATAAGATAGAATAGTGTGCCCGAGTATACCCTTAAGCAAGAGAACTTGTAAAAGGTTCATAAGAACGAAAAGTGCGTCATTTGGCTAAGGAGACTCACCTTTATTGACAGGAGTGAAAATGATGTCATGGTCAATAAACTGACCCCACTGCATGACCATCAGTGTGTATCTGACATGGGGGGCAGAAACGTCATTGTGGATATTGGTTGAAATGAGACGAGGTGATGGAAGGGGTCGTCCAGTGACTGATGTCGTTCGGGGCTTTGAGAGACCTGGAAAGTAAAGTCGTTTTCATTTTCTCTAGTAATGATTTTAATGGTTATGATTATAATTTAAATTTTAATCATTTTGATAAAATGGATCATTTTAGTCATGTTGATAAAAATGATAGATTTAATAATATTGATGATTTTCATGAAAAATATTATTTTAGTAAAAGTAATTATTTTAATTACTTTAATCATTTTAATAAAAAAGATGATTTTGATAATTTTAATAATTTAATAGTTTTTAATAATTTTAATAATCTTAATAATTAATATTTTCAATTGAGAGACCTGGAAAGGAAAGTCATATCTATTATCTCTAATAACAATTTTAATGAAAATTATAATTACAATTTTAATAACTTTAATAATACTAGTAATTTCAATAATTTTGAAAATGATAATTTTGATAATTTTACTAAAAAGTATAATTTTGATAATTTTCATATTTTTAATAAAAAGGATAATTTTAATAATTTCAATAACAATTTCAATTTCCATAATTTCAGTAAAAGTGATAATTTTACTAATTTAAATAAAAATGGCAATTTTAATCATTTTCATAAAAATGACAATTTTAATCATTCTAATAAAGAATACAACTTTAATAATTATAATAAATATTATGATAATAATTTCAACAAAAATTATAATCCTAATAATTTTGATAGAAACTTTAATTTTAATAATTTTGATAATAATAATAATGATTCACCTAACACTTCATTTCCTAACTTCTTTTACAGTTATGCCTCGAATTTTATCAGGTTACAGTACACCTATTGAATTGATTTTATTAAATACATACATTCATTTACTTTGACAAAGCTGGTGTTTAAATGATCAGACTTGCATGACATTTTTTAGAATAAACTAATATAATATTTCATCAAACACCATAAAGGGATATTTGGTGAGGTGTTACATATAATACTTTTTAAATATATATATATATATATATATATATATATATATATATGAATATATATATATATATATATATATATATGTATATATATATATTTATATATATGTATATATGTATGTACATATATATATATATATATATATATATATATATATATATATATATATATGAATATATTTGTATATATAAACATATATATATATATATATATATAAATATATATATATATATATATATATATATATATATATGAATATATGTGTATATATAAACATATATATATATATATATATATATATATATATATATATATATATATTTATATACATACACCTATATATATTTATAATTATATATAAATATTTATGCATATACACAAATATATGAATGCATAGATAGATTGATAGATAGATAAATTAAAAAAAATCTAAGAACAAATCATCTATACTACTATACGTTCAAAATCACCCACATAAAAAAAATAACAGTCACTCTTACCATCTTCATAAGCCGGCCTCAGAAGCCGAGTATTGGCCCTGAAGGATTTCCCGTAGGACGGGAAGTTCAGATTATTACACCACCCGGTCGCCGTCCTGAACCTGGAAGTGTGGTCGCAAGGAAGCGTCTGGTCGTCGCACTCGAACACGTTCGGGATATCCATAATGTCGCTGACGTCGATGTTCGGCAGGACGTCCATGAGATCGACCACGTTGTTGGGCGATCCCGACTCGATGTCCTTCAGCTGCCTGTCGGTATTACGGCTTTTTCTCACACCGGGCTCCCTATGGAGGCAGCGATAACAGGCGATCCCGAGTTAGTTTAGTCGTGTGGGTTTAAACAGTGGCTGTTTCTGATATCAAGGGCTTTCTCATTCGTGCAGACAGGTAGCGGCAGACAAGATAGACAGACAGAGACAGGTAGACAGACAAACGACAGCATTCAGACAGACAGGAAAGGAAGGAAGGGACGAACAAAGATGTTTGTTCGCAAGATCTAACGTTTTAAAGTCTGTACTAAAGTTAACAAATTATTTAAAGATATGATAATGGAAAAAATATTGTTTATTTAAGGCATTTAGTTCACTTTTACTGTGAATTACACTCTAATAATGAAATCTGAAGAGACATCAGGCAAAGGTACTAGAAAAAGTTACTGTCATAACACTACGTGAGAGAGAAACTAGTGAGCCACTGGACATCTACCCAGTGTAGAAATAAATATAAAGACATATATAATAAAAACACATATATTAGTTTCTCTCTCGGTTGGTCACTGAACAAGAAAGATGAAAGAAGAAGACATAAAAAAACTCCATGGAAACAAATATCAGCAAGCTGGAAAAAAAGGCTGTAAAGAAAATGAAAAAACTCATAATTCTTAACTGGCGCATGCGCAGTCCATTCCGCATTCCTGTTTTTTTATTTATTACCTAAGATCATATTTCTCATAGCAGTTTAAACATACAGCTTAAGCACATTACTGTGCAACATAAGGCTAGATATTATGAGTGCACCATTAACATATTCAATTAGATTGCTATGAATTCAGTTCAGGTGTCTGGATAGCTCAGTGGGCCCAGTCAGTTTCTGCATTGGCAGGTACGGTCTTGTCTGCTCTGGCTTCTGACGCAGATTCTGTTGTTATTACATCTAGTTTACCAGTTTATAGATTTCATGTGGTAGTTTCAACGTCTTTTAAACCATGTCAGGCTATTCTAGTTTATAGAATAGCTCGCTTTTAGTCTCTGTATTGGTGTTGGCAGCTGCTGTCTTGTCTGCTCTGGCCTGTGACGCAGATTCTGTTGTTATTACATCTAGTTTACCAGTTTATAGATTTCATGTGGAAGTTTCAACGTCTTTTAAACCATGTCAGGCTATTCTAGTTTATAGAATAGCTCGCCTTCAATCTTTATTAAGCTTAGTAAGCCCCATTAGATTCTTAAGCCTTGGTGTTGACAGCTGCTGTCTTGTCTGCTCTGGTCTGTAATGCAGATTCTGTTGCTATTTCATTTAGATTACAAATTTCTAGAGTTCACGTGGCAGTTTCAACGTCTTTTCAACCATGTCAGGCTATTCTAGTTTATAGAATAGCTCACCTTCAGTCTTTATCAATCTTTTGGTCTTGTCAATCAAAATCAAAGCATCCAGGCTACTAAGCTTGTTCGGCTAAGCGATAACGTTTAGTTTTTATGATTAGTAAAATTCGAGCTGGTTGTTAGGAACTGGTGTTAGAACCATTTTTAAACGCATCAAACAGGTACATCATTTTGTTAGGGATTACTGTCATATTACTAAAGTGATCCATCTATGCTTATCATATAATTTCAGATTGGTGTAAATCCCTTTGTAAAAAAAAGAAAGAAAAAAAAAATTCACGCCTGAATTTTTTGGCCTTAGATTTTTTCCCGATTGTTGATTTATTACAGTTCCAATCAACCTATGGCCTCACTTAGAAGAATATGATACCAACCCTAACAAAATTTGATGTACCTGCTTCGAAGAATTTACTTAATGGGTATACACAATACTCAAAGCATACTCTTTTGGTTGGTTGGCGATTTAGTTAGCAAAATATGTTAGTTCTTTTTTAAACTTTACTATATATTTTTTAACATTTAGAAGCGCTGTGGTACTTGGCTGTTAGAATCTTATTTTAGAAACATTCGCTAGTTTTATACAACTGATATATGAAATAGCAACGAAATACAACTATTAGTTTTTTTTTTTTTTTTTTTTTTTTTTTTTTTTGAAATAGTCGCTTATTTAATACCACTGTCTTATGAAATAGCAATGCAATACGACAATTATTAGAATTTTTCTTGAAATATTCGCTGATTTAATAGCAGTGTCTTATGAAATAGCAATGAAATACTACTATAATTAGAATTTTTTCTATAAATTTTCGCTGATTTAATAGCAGTGTCTTATGAAATAGCAATGAAATACGACAATTATTAGAATTTTTTTTTAGAAATATTCGTTAATTTAATAGCACTAGCATATGAAATAGCAATGAAATACGACAATCATAAGAGATTTTCATAAACTTCTTGAATTATCTCTTCCTTGAGTTTTAGGGGAAGCTCAAAAGAAGCAATCTTTAGATGTTAGGGTGCCAGATAACCTCAAATCAATTAATCAGTCAATTAAAAGAAGCGAGAAGGAAGGTTAATCACGAAAGGACTCCTTACTCACTTAAATCATATGCTAATCTTTAATTATTTTATTGATCATTTATGACTTCTCTTATAGCTTATCTATTTCCTTATATTGTTTCCTCACTGGGCTATTTTTCCCTGTTGGAGCCCTTGGACTTATAGCATATTGCTTTTCCAACTGGGGTTGTAGCTTGGCTTTTGATAATAATAATGATAATAATCACTATCACAAAATGAAAAAAAGATTCTAACAGTTTGTAACCACATCAACACTTTTAGTTTCCCTCAGGCAAAACAATGCAATTATTCATTTAGATACAAAGTAAGAAGATTCTACGTGTACGTTACAAGATCTGGAGGGGATCGCCAATCGCTGATGGTATTTGGGCACACGCACATGATGTGTACATGCGTCGCTTTGTTCATACATACGTAATAACAAGAGCGATGACATGACACACATGTGCCGATGAAGAACAACACAGGGGTATATATACATATTTTGCACGGCCTCTTTACAGGCCTAGCAAAAGAGAGATGTGAATGAAATCATTTCATTCATGATAGGAAACAAACTGGACGACTATTATTAGGATTAATGTATAAATATTTTTTGAGGAGTTTTCGAGAAACATTGCTTTGTTAAAGAAAGTGCGTATGTATGTGTAAATAATGCTTAATGATAAACAGTAGATTTGTAACTTACTATGTGTTTTACTTTTTATGGCTAAAAAAATATAAAAAAATAATCAGCTAATATTCTTTAATAAGGTCAGGGTTAGGCATTTATTATTTAAGGTAATGACTTCATGTGCTCTATTTAATTATCATTACAGTGTAACTCTCAGGAAAAGAAACAAGATAATTTATGAGTTATTAAACTATTTACGTAATATATCAGACGGAGAATTGAATTGAAGTGAATATTTATATGATGTAAAATAACTACGAAAAATTTCCTGTATTAATATGTATCTTATTCCAGCAAGTATTGCTATATATTACTGATAAAATGTATTATCAGAATAGCCTTCTTTTCTTTTGTTTTAACTTTACATACGAGACATATCCAGGACACGAATTGCGATTTCACTGTA
This sequence comes from Palaemon carinicauda, assembly GCF_036898095.1. Taxonomy (NCBI): domain Eukaryota; kingdom Metazoa; phylum Arthropoda; class Malacostraca; order Decapoda; family Palaemonidae; genus Palaemon; species Palaemon carinicauda. The sequence continues at coordinate 6,474,607 of NC_090742.1, forward strand.
TATGATCCTTTATCAAAAGCATGTTATCAAGAAGAAACTCCTCAAATGTCATTCTATGTTAACAAATGAAAGGGTTGACTGCACTTTGGTGTATCCCAATTGGAGGAGGTCAGGTAAGGAGGGAGTTTAGATGACTATAGTCGCTGCAGAGCTTCCAGGCAAAATAAGCCCCTCCCACCGATGACGTCAGAGCCAATCATGTCTCCCGCATAAACAGAGGTCATAACACGTCTCTTAAAGTGTTTATAAGTTAGCATAGTTTGAAACTTGTAAGGGGATACATTGTGAGCTTTTCTAACGTGGTAGACGTGCACAACACATCTGCTCAAGTAATTTTAAGATAATATAGTTTGAAATTTGTAAGGGGATATACTGTGACCGCTGCTAACGTGGGAGACATGATTGACTATGACGTCAGCATGGGGTGGGGCTTATTTTACCCTGAATCTTTTCAGTGACTATAGACAGAAGGAGTCTGTGAGTAGATACCCACTACTAGGAGGTTGGGGTCTGGTTAAAGGTCCTTTCTATGTACAACAATAACAACAACAAACAACAAATGCAGCATTTTCTAGTCCACTGCAGGACAAATGCCTCAGACATGTCAATTTACATCTGTTGTTTGGCTAGTTTTCATCACCTCGCTGGCTGGTGCGGATTGGTGACGGTAAGAGATTTTTGTCTGATCGCTCATAGCAAACAGCCTAGTATAGGTAGCCCTGACTAGTATACGTTTGCTGATCATGGCGATCCACAAACCCTTTCACCACGTTAAGGTACCTCTCACTCAGAGAGGGCCTTCTTATGTATGGCTGGTTAGATTTGTTTGAGTTTGGTTAATTTATATTAGGAGAGGTCAAGTTGAATTAGGGTAGGATGTGAAACTAACATCAACTCTTAGTGATACCCCAAAATGCAGTCACCCCAACACAAGAAACTGAAACGGGTTATTTCCAAACCACATCCCAACATGACTCTCAAATTCTTTTTCGTTCTGTTAATTCAAAACATACTTTGGTTATTAATAACTTAGATGCAGATATATTTGATGACTATATATACAGTGTTATTTACAATATACACACATGAAAAACTTAATTATGTACAGTGCCTTAGATTACAAAAAATATCATCCTTTCTCTAGATAAATGGTTATGAAAACATTGCAATTTTAAATACCCTGAAAAAAAATTATACCTTCATAATGTAATGAGCTGAAAAAGATGATATTAAGTAATAGAAAAAGATGCTATTAGTGACTCGCCTATACCTTTAATGTTAGGCTATTTGTGGATGTATGTAAACTGTTCTTTTGTTTGAAAATTTCTTCGAATTCATACCTAAAACCTTTAGCCTCTTATTTAACCATATTTAATTATGAGGCATAAATTTAGTTCACTTTGAATCGAAATTGTATATTACAGCATCTGTCTAAAATAAAAATAAAAATCATCAAGTCAGCAGATAACCAAAATGCTCAATGAAGACTTGTGGAATTAAAGTTTTTTAAGGGAATTAAATATCATTAGTACTTCAATAAGAGTAGATTGCCTAAAAGTATTACCCTTTTTTATATTATGAGAGATCATATCAAATTAGAAATATGAATGGTCTTATATATATATATATATATATATATATATATATATATATATATATATATATATATATATATATATATATATGTGTGTGTGTGTGTGTGTGTGTGTGTTTGTGTGTATATATACATATATACAGTATATATATATATATATATATATATATATATATATATATATATATATATATATATATATATATATATATATATATATATATATACAGAAAATGTATGTGAATGAAAGACTCAGCTATTTCGAAGTTACCCATTTGATTGAGTAATAAGTTTAAAGAAAACGTCGCTAAAGAAAACAGATATTTTGATCCCTAACTATACAAAGTATAAACTCGTTTCGTATTTCAACTAACCCAGCAAAGAAGTTGTTGACGAAACGGGCAGAAGCAAACTGTAGGATGAAGGATGCGTTGGAGATCTCAATGGCCTGTCTCTTTGGCTTGTTGAAGGCATAAGCTGATCCAATAGGTCCCTTAGGATCAGCTACTAATCCTATTCGATACAAATATAAAAGGAATTAGATTTGTTTGTTTTGGACAAGATTTTAACAGATATGTTTGCAGTTAGGTTCAAATATATGGAAGAACGCACAAAACGGACTCAATATCAGAATTACTAATTCTTCAACTGTGCGAGGGCTGTGCATCGGTTGTGTGTAAAGGTGAAGGCAAATTAAAGCATGAAGAAACATCACAAGGACATGCATGGAAGTTAGAGGAATCCATCTGAAGAAATCCTTGACCAGTTTAGCTGAATGTTGGAACAAGATGCCTCTCGTATCGTAATTCCTCATGCAAGTATCTTTTGAGAGTTTCGAAGTGTAGTGGATGCAACGTGCATAGTTTTTATAATGGTGCTATGAAAAGCAGGACTGCCCAGTGCTACATCAACAACAACAACAACAACAACAAGGATACTTACTTATCTTCATACAATACTTGCTACAATTTTTCGGACTTAAGCTATTGCTATTAATAAAATTTGCTTCATTCAAATGATGTAAAAAGCAGAAAATTAAGAATCATTACCAATTTTTTCTTAATTCCCACAGCCCAAAACATTATTATCTTTATTGTAGAAGTGATAAGAGCTGGATGGGTGATGAAACAGGAATAATTTGAGAATTATAGAAAAGAAAGACATACTTACAAGAAATCCTTCACCTCAATTATGGCATTCATCCCACAGCCGAGACATTGGACACCTTAAAGACTACGCTAAACACCACTTTAATTATTCAAATTCATACGATTAGTTATAAGATACATCTAACTATGCTTTATCTTTATCTATTCGTAGATACATTTCTATCTAGCGGTGCTAGTGGCTGGTGGATATAGCTATAATTCTGATGTCAGAACTATAATAATTTGTGTCTATCAAGGTGAGTAATGTTAAATGCTTATTATTTTAAAGTAAAGAAGTGATTCGTGGTTTTGGTGGATTAGGAAATTTATAGTCCGTCATCAAATGAGTCCAGTCCTGTGTCATAACTAAACAAAATCAATATTTGAGGCCTGTAGTTTGATAAGGTGATTTTACAGCAAATCCATATAAAAAAAATAAAAAAAAATTGAAAACCAGTTTCAAGTTTCTAAGTATCAAAACTCAATATCGTAAATTTGTAGAAATGACATTATCTAGGTGATTTTAAAACAAGTTTATGACAAAGGAAAAATTGGAGATAGTTTCAAGTTTTTAAGTTTCAAAACTCAATTTAGCAAATTTGTAGAAATGGTACAT
>NC_090742.1:6480464-6497964 GCF_036898095.1 Palaemon carinicauda
TTAAACTGTGTAATTGTGGTAAGGACATAGTTACACAAGATAGTACAGGGTTGTGAATAGCTATTTCATATTTGCAGATGTAAGCAGCTATGCCCAGTTTACGGGTGTGAGCACAGGTATGTCTCAGTCTCGGCCCAAAGGTGACTCACTGCACAGGTACGGGCTCAATTTTGTCAAACTTAACAGGTAAGGACTCAACTTTGCAAAAAATGTTTATTGGTGTAATTATAGCTATTCCAAATTTGCAGATGTAAGCTGCTATGCCCAGTTTACAGGTGTGAGCACAGGTATGTCTCAGTCTCAGTCCAAAGGTGACTCACTGCACAGGTACGGGCTCAATTTTGACAAACTTAACAGGTAAGGACTCAACTTTGCAAAAAAAAAAAAAAGTTTATTGGTGTAATTATAGCTATGCCAAATTTGCAGATGTAAGCTGCTATGCCCAGTTTACAGGTGTGAGTACAGGTGTCTCAGTCCAAAGGTGACTCACTGCACAGGTACGGGCTTAATTTTTGTTAAACTTAACAGGTAAGGACTCAACTTTGCAAAAAAAATGTAAGTTTATTAGTATATTATACTAATTAAAAGGTCATACAGATGAGTACAATTTTAAAAATTTTGACAATAAGAATATTCTTTTTAGCTTAAACCATAAGCTTCCCTAGTGTTTGGTGGAACTATGTAAGATACCTCTCTTCTTAATGATCTTGAACCACCACCAAAAACAAAAAACTAAAAAAAAAAAAAAAAAAAAACATAGGCTGATCTTAATGCAAATTCAAATTCTGTAAATAAATCCTTTGTATGTATCAAAATCCAAAGAAATAAAAGCAGTGCATAAGACATATTTCAATGGAAATAAGAATCGTAAGTATAATAGAATAGTCCCTGAAGTACTAAGAGAATGCCTGGTCCTTATCAAGGTAAAAAAAAAAAAAATTATGCTTATTAGTCTTGTTTCCATGCAATATTAACATTAACACACCATCCATTAATAGCAGGAGACACCATCACAACGAAAGACATGGAGTCCATAGCAAATCTCGAGAAAGCCATTGCCAAGATGATCACTTCAGAAACAAGGAGCCAAAAGAAGCAAGTAACTCCAGTTTTTGGAAAGCGGAACAGAATGGAGTGGATATGGAATACTTTTGCAACTATATATAGTTTTAACCCTAATAGTAGGTCAGTGTAAAATTACAGTAAGAAAAGGTTTGAGGAAATATATATCTTTAGACTGAAACAGACCAGTGTTGAATGATAATAGATTAGGCAGCCTTTAGATTCTGATGGAAAATATAAGGATAGAAAACACTCATTAGACTGGCATATATAGAAAGCACTGGGCATGTGCGTTATTTGCATATTCATCCACTTCGAGAAGGGCATATCATCAAGTCTTGTCCTTAAACATTTCAATCAAAATAGATCGTCCATTGACAAAAACTGTTATATAGCATGAAAGGAGTTTTTCCTTCAAGTGACATTTATTTTGTGTCATCCCTCCTGATTTTAATGACCTTTTTTTAGTAGAAACAACTGAGATTTGAGCCTCTCTATATTACTCATGTGATAGATAAACCAAAATTAGTACACTTAAAAATTTGCCGTAAAAAAAAAATACGGTAAAAATCCTGGAATAAATATTGCCAGACATTGTCCGTTTTAAAAACGGATATATTGACGTAAAGGAGTGATATTACGGTCACCAACCCGTAAAAGATACTAAAAAAGTACGGTAAAATTACGGTTGTTTGTATTTTACTGAAATACGGCTGAGAACAGTATATTTTTTTACAGAGAATTTCCGATTAAAATTACTGTTTTTAAGAGTCTAGTAATTTTTTTTCAAAAGGCTATAATTTTTTTATGATTTAAGCATTATCCCTCATGGAATTCTATAGAACATACTCTCAGGCACAATAAGCTGCAGTCGTTTAGTACTAAAAAGAGGCTATTTTAACAAAATATTAAGTTAGGAAAAGCGACAACTTGACCATATGCCCTTCAATTGATTCATGCAACGATGCCTCACCGCCCTCTTGCGACAGCATTTCGAAACACTTTAATAACCTTTAAAGTTCGTTTCAGTGTTATTAAAAACAGAAAAAGGTTATTATCATGGCATCTATTTATAAATGACGTTTATGAAATATAATAGTATTGGTTAGTAAGACTTATGGACAAGGGTTATAAAATCATGGTTACTTTTCATCATTGTTATGTCAAGATGCATTACATAGAGTTACTTACCATAAGGTATGAAGCAATTAATCAAGAAGGCTATTTACATTAAATTTATAGAGGAACCTTTTAAGAAAAAGTAATTTACATAAATAATGGAAGAGAGTCCAGGAAATTGATTCCATATTTAGTTTATGAATTTGCAAATTAGTTGGTAATAATTGAAGTACAGAGGAACCTCTCAAGAAAATGTTGTTTGCAAAAATAATGCAAAGAATCCTGAAAATTTATTCCATATTCAGTTTATAAATTAGAAAATGAATTGATAACAATAATAACAGCTAAATAACTGACTTTCTGCTCCAGTAAGGTAAAGGAAAAGGTACAATGTGCTGTTATAACATTGGCGACGGAATTGTGTTTTGTTTTGATACTTCTGCGCAACTAATCCTAATGTTTTCGAGTTTTTAGGAGCTGCTTATCGATATCCTACAGGTTTTGAGTTTCCATAAAACTTGAAGTTTAAAGTGATCCATATATTATGAAAGTGATTTTACAGTTCAGTATCGCCTGGACATATTTTGAAAAAAAGAAAAGTATTGTAATACTAGTCTCCCTAATAATAGGAGATGTCTTATTTTGAAAACCTATCAAAACATTTCATTCTGATACTTCCATTTTTGCTCTAGATTTGTAGAAATACTTTATTGCATTCGATCAATTAATCAAATAAAAACTATCCTAAATTTATAGAAATTAAACTCGCTATTATAAACCTATTCTTTATCAATCCTATTCTTTATCAGTGTATTACCTTGCAAACCTATCAAAACATTCCATTCTAATATTTCCATTTTTGCTCTAGTTTTGTAAAATTTATTGCATTAGATTAATTAACTATATAAAAACTATCCTAAAATTCTAGAAATCAATCTTGCCATTATAAATCTATTCTATAATCATCCTACCACAGCTTCCCTATCTTGCAAACCTATCAAAATATTCAATGTTAATTCTTTAAGTTTTTCTATAGTTGTATAGAACTAATTTACTGCATTATATTAATCAATTACATAAAAACTATCCTGAAATTCTGGAAATTAAACTCCACCCACTAAAATTTTATATTGTATTCATCCTACCACAGCTATCAATTTCGAATATTTAATGCAAAGAAACAGGTGACTCAAAGAGGTGCCACTTACTGCTCTCCCAAAGGTTCCACTCGGAGTCTCTCATGCTGCCAATGTCCCTCTTGGCTCTCTCAATGCTCTCTTGCAACATCTCGTCTGGGATGATGAAGTTGGGGCTGGCCGTCTTCCACTTCTGTAGGTTGATTGACTTGATGTTTTTGCCTTGGCAGGCCATCTTGGCGTTGCTGTTTCGGGAAAGATGTGATTAGTGAGACTTTTTTTCAAACGTGATTTTTTTTCTTTTTTTTTCTTTTTTTTTTTTTGATAGATTTGTTTAAGTTTGGGCCTTGGCAGGAAATCTTGGGGTTGCTGGTTTTAGGGATAGATATCATTAGGGAGACATTTTTCAAACGAAATAGTTTCTATATATATATATATATATATATATATATATATATATATATATATTATATATATATATATATACACATATATATATATATATATATATATATATATAAAGAAAGAGAGAGAGAGAGAGAGAGAGAGAGAGAGAGAGAGAGAGAGAGAGAGAGAGAGAGAGAGAGAGAGAGAGAGAGAGAGAGAATGGATTCGTTTAAGTCTGGTTGGAAGTTTAATTATTCGACTTTTATTTGCACAGGAAAGGCATAATTAAAATGTTCTTACTTTGTTATCTGATTGGGGTTTTATTATGATTTTAAAACTTTAGGACTAACTTTTCTAAAGATATGCTACTTGTAAAAGTCCAACGTGTTTTCGTTTGTTTGAATTTAACCTTTTCTAATTAAACTTTGTCAAATGAAACCCGTCCACTTCTTCAATCTTCTCATCTCCCTGTATACATCTCTTCTACATACATTCACATTTTACTCAAAAGAAATTTACTCACAGGAAAGAGTCTCCTTCCAGCATAACCTTAGGTTGGATGTATTCGAGTCCATCACTGTTGTCGCAGACGACGCGGGCTAAGCTCACCTTTCGGATCTCGTACAATTGCTCTGAAAAATAAATACCAAATTTCTTGAAATTTTTTCTTAAGTAAATACAAGATTTTAATTTTATAGTTTATAAATTAAATATGTTGTAATGTTGTTAATGTTTTAAAAGTATTTCATTTTCATTTTCATTACTTCTTATATCGTTTATTTATTTCCTTATTTCCCTTCCTCACAGGGTTATTTTTTCCTGATGAAGCTCTTGGGCTTGTTTTTCCAACTAGGGCTGTAGCTTAGCTAATAATAATAATAATAATAATAATAATAATAATGATAATAATAATAATAACAAGATTTGAGGTGAATGGAGTTCGTTGGGACAGCCGTAAACTTTTTTGTTAGTTGTTAAATCGATTTTCTTAATGAAGAAAATGTTTATCTTGTTTTCAAAGTTAGTTCTATGATTTACGAAATATTATGATTTAGTGTTATCGTGCCATGAGCGAAGTCAGTTGGGAAGCAAACACAGGGTAGAGTTCTCTTGCTTGAGGGCACGCTTCGGCATACTATTCTATCCTATTTCTCTTACTCTGGTTTTTTCAAGTTTTTATAGTGTATATATGAAATATTTGTTTTAATTCCGTTATTGGTATAAAACATATTATTCTAATTGTTGATTACTTTTCTTGTAGTTTCCTTATTTCCTTTCCTTAGTGGGCTATTTTCCCTGTTGAAGCCTTTGAGCTTATAGCATTCTGCTTTTCCAACTAGGGTTGTAGCTTAGCAAGTAATAATAAAGGGAGGTGTAGACTCCCCCCGGTAGGTAAGTAGGTAAGGATACGGCTCCTAGGTTAGGTTAGGTGGGGAACCTTAAGTTAGGTGGTGATCTTGTGTTTTCAGTCATAACATTTGAAATATTAAACCAGCTCCGTCCCAACCAACTGCAAAAGGGTTGTGGTGACCTGGTGGTAGCGTGCTTGCCTGGTGATTGTCAGACTGGGGTTTGAATCCCACTCAAACTCGATAGTTCCTTTGCTCACTATAACTTCTACATCCTTGTGAGCTAAGGATGAGGGATTTGGGGGAGCCTATAGGTCTATCTGCTGAGTCATCAGCAGCCATTACCTGGCCCTCCTCGGTCCCAGCTTGAGTGAAGAGGGCGCCTGGGCGCTAATCATATGTAATATGGTCAGTCTCTAGGACTTTGTCCTGCTTGATAGGACAGTATTACTGTCCATTGCCTCTGCCATTCATGAGCGGCCTTTAAACCTTTAAAGGCTTTCAAGATTTGAGTAGAAACTAACAAACTTACCTTTGGTGAAGGATGAAGGAGGTATGTCATTCTCGTACCAGTATCTGTCACCTCTCCTCAGGTAGTGGAACTGACGTCCAATGAGGCATCCGAAAGTTGGACCTACAAGGGCACCTCGGTTGGGTTTCTCAGCTAGGCCTCCGGTGAACAAATCTAAGTCGTCAACGTCCCTGTTGGAGTGGAGAATAATTAGCATCACAAAAGGAAAGTATTTTTTGTTATAATTACTTGTGGAGAAGGATGATAGGTTAGAAAAAGTGGAATCAAGTCGTCAAGATCCCTGCTGGGTTTTAGGTTAATTAATATTACAAAAGGAAAGTAATTTTTTGTGAGTATTACCTTATGGAAAAAGATACTTAGTCAGAAAAATTGGAAAAGATTGAACTTATTCCAATATATCATAAATGAAATTTTCGTATGTGTGATGTGTATTACTTTGCCGTTTTACAGGTAGTATGTTTAATTTCAAATATTACATCAAAGAACATGAATTACAATAATTAACCTTTACAATCCATTTCATATCCTTTTAGAGTCGCAGCAATAGATTTACTGCTATTTAGTGATATTGCATTCAAAGGCAAAATATGTTCAACTTTACTACATAGAAAACCTGAATTACAAAAATTACATCAAAGAACATGAATTACAATAATTAACCTTTACAATCTATTTTATATCCTTTTAGAGTCATGGCAGTATATTTACTGATATTCAGTGATATAGCATTGAAAGGTAAAATATGTTTAACTTTAAATATTATATAAAAAACCGTGAATTACGATAAGTAACCACTAATAAAAATTATATCCTTTTTAGAGTCGTAGTAATATATTTACTGATATTCAGTGATTTGGCCTTCAAAGGTAATATACGAAGCAAGTAACTGAATTAAAAGGAAGTTTATCATATTCCTATATCATTAAATGAAACATACTTGTAAACATTCTTCAAAGCTTTGATGTTTTCTGGAGACATAACATCATCAAGGTCTTCGAACTTGGTGGCCTTTGGAAGACCACAGAACTGCCTCCACCTGTTGTATCCGGCGATGCCGTGGTCTCGTCCGTGTTGGATGATCTGGGCAGCTAGATCCAGACCCACTCCTGTGAGTTGAAAAAAAAAGTTTCGATGCTAAAATTAAATCGATATTTTTATTTTTCATCTTTTAGGTCTTTGAAGTCCGGTTTATTTCTGTATTTCTTTCATTATCTATCTATCTATCCATCTATCTATCTATATAGCTATCTTTCTTTCTATCTATCTATCAATGTATCTACTAAGGCACATCTAATTTTGGGGGTAGTCGATATAAAAAAGGGGGACTTTTCTTCTCTTCGCTCCTCCTAGCCTGACGAGGGATTCAGCCGAGTTTAGTTGGTTATATTGATATTTCTTTTTATTACTTCTGTAGTTCTTTGATTATATAGCTATATCTTTTCTTTTTACTCCTGTAATTATAGTATTATGCCATTCTAAATAAACAGACATATCACTATTAACCATATTCTGCCTCACAAAGATGAATAAGTATATTCAACAACAACAACAACAAATGCAGCCATTTCTAGTCCACTGTAAGACAAAGGCCTCAGATATGTCTATTCAGTAATATCTAAAAATCACTCACCTGTTCTAGAGTCTTCAAACATCTTGTTAGTCATTGCGTCCGAAATGGCTGGATCTTCATTCTGCGCATGCGCAGTGATGAGACCTTCGAGGATCTGGTCAAACTTTCCACGTTCGTAGAGATCGAAGGGTTTATAGTAGGTGTCTGTGATGGGGCGTTCGTCCAATTTGCGACCCTGAAATAAGGAGAATATTCAGTTTTGGATTTTTAGATCTGTAAGTCTCTTTTAATCATAGCTTGAAGTATTCATGAACAATCCATTTTTTATTAACGAGTAAATATTTTAAAGTTAGAGTTATTAATATTTAATATACTATTCATGGATAATTCTATCATCTACATAAAGGGAAACTCAGTTTTGGATTTCAAGACTCCATAATTCTCTATTAATTATCTTATAAAGCATTATAGAAATCAATTATTCATTAACGAATAGGAATAGAGTTAAAGTTATTAACATTTAATATACTATTCATAAATAATTCTTATCATTTATATAAAGGGAAAATTCAGATTTGGATTTAGAGATTTGTAATTCTCTTTTAATCATCTTTTAAAATATTCATGGATAATTTGTTGTTTATTAACAAGTTAGAATATTAGAGTTAGAGTTATTATTATACTATTCATATATAATTTTCATTTTTCATATAAAGGTAAAATTTAGTTTTGGATTTCGAGATCTGTAATTCTCTTTTAACTATACTTCAAAATAATCATGAATAATCTATTTTTTATTGATGAGTAATAATTTTTTTAGTTGAAGTTATTAATATTTGATAAATTATTCATAAATAATGATTATATTTTATATAAAATATGTTAAGGTATTGGTAAAAATAAAAATGATCAATTTCATCGGCACTGGACAGTTCTAGGCAGTCTAGAGCATTGTCTTGCTATCTAGGGCATTGTCACTACCCTTAGCCTCTGCCATTCATGAGTAGCCTTTAAACCTTTAAACCTTTAAACCCAGCAATCATTCCGTAAAATTTCCCTGGAATACCAAATGTTTAAACCTTTAAACCTATCAATCCTTCCATAGTATTTCCCTGGATTACCAAATGTTTGAACCTTTAAACCTATCAATCCTTCCATAGAATTTCCCTGGAATACCAAATGTTTGAACCTTTAAACCTATCAATCCTTCCGTAGAATTTCCCTGGAATACCAAATGTTCGAACCTTTAAACCTATCAATCCTTCCGTAGAATTTCCCTTGAATACCAAATGTTTGAACCTTTAAACCTATCAATCCTTCCATAGAATTTCCCTGGAATACCAAATGTTCGAACCTTTAAACATATCAATCATTCCATGGAATTTCCCTGGAATACCAAATGTTTAAACCTTTAAACCTATCAATCCTTCCGTAGAATTTCCCTTGAATACCAAATGTTTGAACCTTTAAACCTATCAATCCTTCCATAGAATTTCCCTGGAATACCAAATGTTCGAACCTTTAAACATATCAATCATTCCATGGAATTTCCCTGGAATACCAAATGTTTAAACTTTTAAACCTATCAATCATTCCATAGAATTTCCCTGGAATACCAAATGTTCAAACCTTTAAAACTATCAATCATTCCATAAAATTTCCCTGGAATACCAATTGTTTAAACCTTTAAACCTATCAATCATTCCATAGAATTTCCCTGGAATACCAATTGTTTAAACCTTTAAACCTATCAATCATTCCATAAAATTTCCCCGGAATATTAGCTGACTCACATTGGCGAAATAAGCAATATTATTTGGCATCATAGAAGCGACGAATTTCAGAGCGGCTCCGGCGACCGAGTTGGCGATTCCAGCATTTATGTTGATGTCGTATCCAGGGAAGAATCCAGAGGGCTGAAGGGCCAAGCCGTATTTTTCCACGATGCCCTGGAATCATTTAATTCTTTATTAGTAAGTTCAACCAGATCTTTATTATTTAAAAAAGCTTAATTCGTTGTTAATGAAAATCAAACCAATCTTTATAATTCAAAACGTTCTGGTTTTCATTCTTAAAATAAACCAATAGTTATCAATTATTTATGATGTAATTCAAAACGACCAGGTACCGATTATTAGAATCAACTAATAGTTATAATTTTTATGTATTTCAAAACATTCAGGCCTCTATTTTTAATATCAAACAATAGTTTATCATTAAAATATTAATTTTTTACTGATGAGATCAGCATTATTTGTGACTTGGTTGAAAATTAAGCTTAAATTCTACTTTTCTATTTAATATATTTTTATAAATAAACATATTCGAATAGACTTCATGTCTGGAAAGTATTTCATGGCTAAGAATTATTTGCTATTTGATATTGCAGTGAAATATTTTAGGAAGTTAAATTCATTAATTAATAGGATGCTATTAACCAGGACATGATAAAACTTACATTAGATATCCAATGAAATAATCCTAACGGTTAGCTCAGCCTAACATTAAACTTGAATAATAATCAAAGCTAACAATCATCATCAGCTAATTATGATTGGCCAAATATTACCTGTCCGAGGATTGACGGCAAGAATTCACTGTAAGTAATGTGCTGGATTTCTGCCCCAACGATGCTCCTGGTTTCCTGGAAGACCTGTTCGTCTGTCCAGTGGGTGTTGATCTCCTTCAGGGCTGCTGCGATGCGATTATGTTCTCTGACGAAGAGTTGGTGGATGGTGGCGATGCCAACTTGTTCGTTCACTCTCACGTCTCCTGACTTGAAGCACCTGAATAATAAATGACAAGAATTAGATAGATGTAGGATGGAAGTAAATACCGCAAGGATTAAATGGTTTAAATTCAATGATACAAATGACATAGGGGTTGAATAGTTTGAATTATAAATTATAAGGACTGTTAATTACTCTTGTAGTCCGAGAGTAAGGTAATGGCAGTTTATTTTTTACCTTGCTTTGAAAGATATACAGGTATATATATATATATATATATATATATATATATATATATATATATATATATGTATATATATATATATATATATATATATATTTACATATATATATATATATGCATATAAATATATATATATATATATATATATATATATATATATATATATATATATGTATATATATATATATATATATATTTACATATATATATATATGCATATAAATATATATATATATATATATATATATATATATATATATATATATATATATATATATATACATATATATATATTCATATATATATACATATATATATATATATATATATATATATATATATATATATATATATATATATATACATATATATATATGCATATATATATACATATACATATTTATATATTCATATATATATATATATATATATATATATATATATGTATATATTTATATATATATATATATATATATATACATATATATATATATATATATATATATATATATATATATATATTAAATCACAATTATGTTTGGCATGAAGTGTACTACTTTCGTTCCATGCAGCAAATGCCCCCTGACCTTGAAAGGAAATTCATGAACAGAGACCATTCTATGCATTACTAGGCTGGCTTCTGGAATGGGATATCATCGACCCCTTCACCTTCGAGAACTATTAACTCTACTCTGAATGTATCTACACTGACAATCTGGGAATTCCCATATAGCTTAATGACACAAATCATACATGATCTCCAGGATATGAAGGATGAGAGGGAAACTTAACCATCCAATACTTTTCACAAAGAGGAGCAAATCAGCTGACTCCGAAAAGATGCTGTAAGCAGGAAAAAGCTTCTAGAGGCTTTGTCTACTTTGTTTGATGTCTTTGACACAAGCAAACACCCTGAAAGTGTCCTCATCAACATGTACTCTGGTTATGGTGTCACTGACCCATTAGTTTATGTTCATAATGCAGTCGAAATTAGGGAAGCAGATCATCAGCACTTTGAGAAACCTTTGACTACTAATTTCATAAGAAACTGAGAGGATGAAAAATATGTTTAAGGCAAAAGTTTCAAAACAGTGTGCAGTAGGTCACCAGCTTTGAAGTACATTGCCAACGTGCTCATTATCAAATGACACTGTGGAAAGCTGCAGGTTTTGTATCTCTTCCAAAAATTAACCCTATGGAGTAGGATTAGGAAGTAAAAGGATCAGCACTGCACCCACAGTATACTGTTGAAGGACAGATGCCAGTAACATCAGAAGAATTACTGAGAGTCTTTAAGTGTGCATGCAAAACGGGATGTAGCACAGCGCTCTGCACCTGCACAGAGTAATTACTTTGCTGTACAATGTTCTGTTAGTGTAGTAAATTACTAAATTCTCTGAGTTCATAATATGGGGATTTAAAAACATGAATATTCCCCTAAAATCCACAGTTGAAGGACGTGTAGAATCGACACGTATCAAGAAATTTCATGTTTTTTCTGTATGTGCAAATTTTGATTTCAAATTATTGTAATTTGCTGTCTTTTCCTCTTGTTTAAGAGAGAGGAGAGAGAGAGAGAGAGAGAGAGAGAGAGAGAGAGAGAGAGAGAGAGAGAGAGAGAGAGAGAGAGAGGAGAGAGAGAGAGAGAGAGCATTTTCCATATGCATCACGGTGGATATACGGTAATTCCATTTTGTTTTTATATGATTAACGATATTATTTCCATTGTCATCATCCTTATCAAATTTTTATTATCACTATCTTCATTATTACTAATATCATCATTACTATCATTGTTATTGCTAATATTTCTACAATCTAATGATTAATGGCTAAAACATTTTAAACCTAAGCAGTCAATAAATATGTCAATATAAAATTAAAAATAAACTTTGTATTTCCAAGGATAGAAGACGTAGTACAGTACAAGGGCTACTAATTCTATTTCCTCAGAAGAAAATGATGTAGAGTAAATATACTACAGTAAACGTTCTCTTGTTAGATCAAGGTATTATTTCTTATTAAAATGAATATTTGTGTTTGGATATAAATCATAATTACAACTTATTCGTTTATGATGACGTAAATAAGATATATATGTTTATGTTGGACAACCTGGAAGACTCTTCGGCGTAGACGTCATCCTCATCAGTAATACCAGAACTGACTTTTAGGATTTCCTTTAAACTTTCAATTAAATCTTAATGTAGGTCATGATTACGTTTTGGTATTTATAAGTAAAAATTATCTTTATTTTAGAATAAATTATATGCATTTGTCTGGAGATATTTTTTACGTTTTTGTAAAAGTATTACACAATAGTTTCTCTTTTCATGAAATATGTCCCGCCTACCATTAATTCTTTCAACCGTAATAATTTGTTCGTATTACTAACAGAATTATAACGATAATTTCATAATAATGAGATCTAACATCAGGTTTTAAAATGTGAGAAGTACGTCTCATTAAATATCCAAACTTTAAAAGAAAAAGGCTGTGTTTAAAACAAAAGGTTACTTACGTACCCGGTTAGCCAACCTTAAGAAATCCAAGATATGTTAAGAAAAATGAAACAGTAATTCTCACAATGCTTACATAAACAAAAAACCAAAATATAACAGAAGTATGATTTCATTTTAATCGTATTTGAAATAATGTCTTCATCCTAGACAATTGAAGCCATGTTTAGAATAATTTCTTGGTGTGGTCCACAATTGGTACCTTGATAGAATTTGTTCGTGATACATTGTCGTCTGCTGATAGTTCTTTTAGCTGAAAGATTTTAGGAATAATTACATGTCCTCACCACAGCCTTTATGAATGAGCTCTCTTCATATATGCAATCAAAAGCTATTTCTAATTATATGAACTAAACATAGACTAACTCGTTCTATTGTTTGAAATTTTGCTATTATAAAAAATTAAAAGAATCTAATGTTTACAACCCTCCAGATGGGGGGATTAGGGATGGCTAACCTTTCGGTTGTATGAGATGAGGAATCTTGCTTAATAAATCTGTTCGTGGGCATTTTAGCAAGATGGTGAAAATACAATAAAGAAATATGTACATTTTACATCAATACTTTATTAAATTCACTAATTTTACTCTCCATTATAGAATATTCTCTCCACGTAAAGTATTGGCAATTCTGAACCCCCTGCTATGCCAGTCCAATTTTGCCCGAACTCTAGTCAAGAATACCCTTGTGTAAGATTTCTTATATCTGTCTTGAGAGTTCTAATTTTGTCATTTTTATCAAAAATAGATTTGAATTAATTTTATTTAAGTTTATACATATATATGAAATATTTTTTAAGTATTTTCAAAGAACGAAGACAATAGTTTCTTTGGTGATTGACCGAATTTTCATATGCTTTTGAGAGTACCAATAGATGGCTCTACTGAGGCTATTTTGAGAGTAAAATACTGGTGAAATCTGGTTTTGAGAAACATTTTGGGAAATTGCTTCTCGATTTACTTAGCCAATAGGAACGCTTCTCAATTATCTTAGCCAATAGGAACATTTGGGGGCGTTGCTTCTCGACAGACTTAGCCAATAGGAACACACCATTCAGGTAAACTGTTAGAGAATAGTTGTTTGCTCATTCAATTACCTAAAAGAGCAAATGCCAATTCGGCTAATGACATAGTAAAATCTTATTTCTGTAAATTATTTGTTCGTGTAGAATGGAAAAACTTTAAATACTAAAGATTTTTTTTTATATACGTTATTGTAATTATTCAAAACGATAGAAGCTTAGCAATGCTCGTAATCAAAATCTTTTGTTGCAGTTGCACGGTCAAAAGGAAGGTCCACCAAAATCAAAAAGTCCTTATATGTTATATCAATTTATCAAGGATTTTCTAACATTTTTGTTAGCAGTAATTAATCAACAGACTTTTCAACTTATATGTTTTATTATAATGCAAAAATTAATCTGATTTTTTTATTTATTCTGATTTTTAGTCAGAAGTATATTTTAACATGTTCATATTTTAATCATTTAACACTGTGTTGTTGTTTTTCCATTATAATAAACCTTTTGGCATAGTAATTGAAATATATTAAAACGATGTAATAAATGCTTTAATTGAAAGTATAGCATATTTTAAGATCAATATTATTATTATTATTATTATTATTATTATTATTATTATTTGCTAAGCCACAACCCTACTTGGAAAAGCAAGATGCTACAAGCAAAAGGGCTCCAACAGGGGAAATAGCTCAGTGAGGAAAGGAAATAAGAAAACAAACCACAAGAGAAGTTGAGGGACAATAACATTAAAATAAATCTTTCATATATAAACTATAAAAACTTCAAAATAACAAGAGGAAGAGAAACAAGATAGAATGGTGTGTCCGAGTGTACCCTCAAGCAAGAGAACTCTAATCCAAGGCAGTGGAAGACCATGGTGCAGAAGCTATGGCACTACCCAAGACTAGAGAACAATAGTTTGATTTTGGAGTGTCCTTCTCCTATGTCCTTCAAATATGTCAACCTGTTTGACTGAAAAGCATTTGCAGCTAGTCTAAACTTCTGAAGTTCCACTGGATCAACCGCCAGATTAGGAAGACCATTCCATAATGTGGACGCAGCTGGAATAAAACTTCTAGAATACTGTGTAGTATTGAGCCTTATGATGCAAAAGACAAGTAGTTGGAATTACCTTTCTACCTAGTGTTACATATAGCATGGTACAATCTGGGAAGATCAGGATAGAAAGGATGGTCAGAATTATGAAAAATCTTATGCAAAATGCACAAGGAACTGACTGAACGACCGTGCTAAATATTACTATCCAGATTAGGACTAAAGAATTTGATAGACCGAAAGTTTTGTCGAACCAATTAAGTGAAGAGGTTTGATGGGGCGGATAACTGTAATAATCCTTCATTGCCGGAAACATACCCCAATCCTTCCACACATACTTTCTTGGTACTGCTCTTTTGATAAAAGCAAGTCACCCAAATAACATTTTAATATTGCATTTTGCAATAAAATGGCAGAGAGTTGTAATGTTGGAATGATTTTGGTGTCAGACCATAAGTTTTTCATCAAGTAGTACCTGACCTGGGATCTATGTACTCAAACGCTAGATTTCTTGTAGTATAACCATAACTATGGCAAAAAGTGGCCCTATCATAGCCACCATCAGTTTGATATATCATTGTATATACATACAGGCAATAGGACTATAATTGTTTCCCACATATTGGAAAAGTAAACAGCCATGCTTATAAATCTCGCATCTATCTGTAGTTGCACAGTGCTGTGTAGGTCGTGCCAAAGCAGTAGCATTTGCATCAACCTCAGAAGCATTCTGACTTGCATCCACACTTGATCAGCTGCACGTAACATTCTGTAATGAGTGGGAACTTTGTCCAAGTGATCTGTCATAGATTTCCTCTCGTGTTTCAGCCCCAATTGGCTGGAGTTTGCGTTTGTCGTTGACTTCTTGTTGACCGACTTCAAATCAAGGTTTAAATTTATAAGATAATTTCCTTACCTTTGAGGTAATTTCCTTGGTTTCAAGGTAATGTTCGGTTTTACTAGCTTCAATTCTAAGGAAATTGGAAACGTTTTAAGGCAATGTAAGGTAAAAATCAGCAACATCTAAGGTAATGGTCACATGCTCAAGTTTAAACCCTGCTCCAGATTCGTCCTGCCTGGACGTCGTAGGCAGCACGCTTCACTTGCTGGCTCAGAGTCATTTAATTTATACAACACCTCTCTTTAGATTTTTAATAACTTGTCTTTAAAATCTTCTTTCAGCCAGTCTTTTTTATCAAATATCTTGAATCGGAAAGAAAGCGTATACAACTGGAAACATATGGTAGGACATACATGTAAAGTAAATATCACAGGAAATAAGTATTCAGAATATTTAAAACAAATGCCATAGACAAATAATAGCTTAAACCGCAATGAAAGCAGATACTATTGGTACTGAGTAAGACTAAATCAATTGGATCACAAATACCAGAGATGATAAAAAAGTTTATATCAAATATATAGTAGATGTATAATTGATACCTAATACTTTTCTGAATATGCTAATTTCACAACCACAGAATATGATAATGCACTTTTATGAATGCAAGGACGAAGTCAGTTTAAGAATTAAATTAATTTTCACTCAGCAAACATTATACTAGGGGGACCTTTTCTTATAATAAGAATTAAAAACTAACTCCAACAAAAGACTTGATTTCATAAGTTGAAAGTGAAATTATACAGTTGTAGCCTTTGCCACTTTTACTTTAGTTCTAAAGTTTAAGAGGCCGCTCACGAATAGCAGAGGTAAGGGACAGGGACAGTGCTCTAGCAGGACAATGCCCTAGAGACTGATCCAAGGCCCCTCTCCACCCAAGCTAGGGCCAGGCAATACCTACTGATGTCTCAGCAGGTAGACTTATAAGAAACCCCAAACAACGAATCCTTAGCTCACGAGTATGGTGGTTCTGGGCTAGCTAAGGACACAAGGATTTCCATCCCGTTGCTATCCTAATTGTACACCAGGGTCCCCATAAAAACATAAGAACAACAACAGAAACAACAACAACCCAGACAGGGACGTTTCCTATAGACCACCACAACGCCAAGAATAAATTCGACTTACTTTTGCCTTCCGTTGGATTTACAATCAATCTGGTTGTCATCATCCACAAGAATCTGAGTTCCCGAAGGTCCTCTTTGCACCTTCAGGAGGCCGCCAGTGAAGGCCCTTAGGTCATCTGATTCCTCCTTGCTGGAGCCGTAGAGGACGGACGCGTCAATGAAAGATGTCACTTGGTTGATCTGTTCGCGAGGACCTGGATTCCAAGGGAAATGAATTAATCATAGATTTATATATATATATATATATATATATATATATATATATATATATATATATATATGTGTGTGTGTGTGTATGTCCGTGTGTGGAAATAAATATATTATATGTATATATATACATATATATATATATATATATATATATATATATATATATATATGTGTATATATATATATATATATATATATATATATATATATAGTATATGTGTGTATACATATACACATATATTAATTACTAGTAGACATAAAATGGTTTCCTGTACGAGTATTATTGTCATCATTACTCTTGTTATTTTCATTATTATCATTATTATTTCAATAAACAGAAACTTACAATAAATAAAAAGAATGGCAAGAAATAACAGAAAATTTTTTAACATCACCAGGAAAAAGACTAAATAAAGCTTCAGCAACATCTAATCGGAATATTCAATTCCTAGTTGTCTCTTATTAACGCTATAACACCATATCTTCCATTATTTACCCAAAGTACACCCAGTTCTAGGCGCAGTTCCCGACCGGACGT
>NC_090742.1:6500464-6502964 GCF_036898095.1 Palaemon carinicauda
TATATATATATATATATATATATATATATATAAAGACTTATGTCAGCCTGTCCAACACAGAACCAATTCCTGCAAGTTTGAACTTTAGAAGCTCTATTCAAGTCTATGCATTACTTTACTCACATTACACAATCACATTCGAACAAGCCTTATGCAACCTTACCTCCCTCGTAATATTGCTTTTGCACGTGATACCTGGAAGAAGATAACTCACCTGCCATCTGGGGCGTGTGGCTCAGGTCATGGGCGAGGAACTGGCCGAAGACAGCTGCGATGGAGGTCATGTACTTATGGGGCGTGTCGTGGTCCCCGTGGATGGCCAAGCTTATGCTTCGGGGGGAGGGGAAGGAACTCTCCATCCTTCGACTGTCTTGGAACGGAGACGCCATCGCCGTAGTCGGCGGGTAGGAACCTGAGGTATCTCGTGACGGCGTTGCCCCATTTGGGGTTCTGGACGTTGTTGCAGTAGCCGTTGAAGGCGCGGTACTTGCGGGTTGGCAGGGGAAGTCCACTTCGACGGGGCACTGGTCGCCTAGGATCGTTCCACGGACGTCGGCAGTTGGGAGGCCGTAAGTTACTTGATCTTTATCCAGACGGAATCTGTAGAAAAAGTAATTATTAATTACAATATAAAATAACTTATTTCCAAAGCTAGGTTGGGTTATATATATATATATATATATATATATATATATATATATATATATATATATATATAATAAAATATATATGTATATATATACACACATATATATATTTATATAAATAAATATATATATATATATATATATATATATATATATATATATATATATATATATATATATATATATATATATATATATATATATATATATACATACTAACAATTTATTCATACCTCACAAAAATGTTGAATTCATACTTTAACTCTATATAACTTTAAAGAGAAATTAACACGAAGGAATTCCATTTAGTCCCAGAAGTGGACGAAAATGGAAAGATCAATGCTAGGTTAAAGTCGTAAAAACTTCCCAAAAAGAAAGGTTAAACAAAAGTAACATAGACGAATGAAGACACCGGCTAATCAGTTAAAGCCGTCTCCAATTAATGACCTTTAATTCTCTTCATACTACGAACATAAAAAATAAGAAAACGTGGTTGTCAGAAACCCCTAGAAACTATGGAGTGTTTTAACCATTTGCCCACCGATAAACCAACCATATAACGGGCTCCAAACGTAATATACGGTCTCAATAACCTAGCAAGTACCTTTTATTACATTCAATCATAGGGTACTTGAGGATTTATAGTCTGGATCTAAAACCCAGTAGTGACCAGGATCTGAGATAGTTGGTTATTACCTCTCTGGAATCTAGACCTAATATATTGGGATTCCTTGAGAGACGTCACTAAATCGAAAATACAGAATTTATTGTTCCTTACGTCTGTGATGTAATTTATCTACATTATAATTCTATGGAATTGTTTGCTAATATGTCATTTTTAATTTTAACATTAAGAATTGCGAAGGATTATTACCACAAGAAGAATGTGAAAAGTTGAAGAGTAGTAACATGGAAGCCAGCTACATTCTTGTTAAATCCTTTTTAAATCTCTCTCTCTCTCTCTCTCTCTCTCTCTCTCTCTTCTCTCTCTCTCTCTCTCTCGCTCGCTCTCTGTATATATATATATATATATATATATATATATATATATATATATATATATATATATACATACAGTATATATATATATATATATATATATATATATATATATATATATATGTATTTATATATAAGTATATAACGATAGGAGAGAGAGAGAGAGAGAGAGAGAGAGAGAGAGAGAGAGAGAGAGAGAGAGATTTGATATCCACATTGTCCTCATAACTTTAAGTCTTGCTTTAAAATGAATGGGAAAAAGTAAATCAATTTATGTAAATCTAAACAATATTGATAATCACGGCCATTAAAATCTCTCTCTCTCTCTCTCTCTCTCTCTCTCTCTCTCTCTCTCTCTCTCTCTCCTCCTCTCTCTCTCTCTCTTTGTTCCTGTTCGTGTAACCTCTTAATCTTCCCAATCACAAAATCTAAAATCATTCTGAATCGAATAAGAGGAAGACGTATCAAACACAGCTCGTAATTTCTCAAGCCTTCGAAGTGAACACAATTTTACGATCTCTTTGAAGTCTCAGTCGTCGCAAAAAACTTACTTTTCAAGAATCTATTGACAATTTCATTCGCCCTTTCCCTGACCTGCACTGTAAAACTAAACATTCAAATGTTCACACATTAGGTAGTAGGTTGGCCACGGCACCAGCCACCCGTTGAGATACTACCGCTAGAGAGTTATGTGGTCTTTTGATTGGCCAGACAGTACTACATTGTATCCTTCTCTCTAGTTACGGTTCATTTTAATTTGCCTACACACAAACACACACACAGCGAATAGTCTGGCCTATTCTTTACATATTCTCCTCTATCCTCATGCACCTGACAACTCTGAGATTAACAAA
>NC_090742.1:6507964-6512964 GCF_036898095.1 Palaemon carinicauda
TTAAATCTTGATTAAGTCACCAATTGCAGTGAAACTAGTTACTTTCAAAGCCAGGATACTTATTGTCTAAGAAACGAGTTGCTTTTAAAGTAAGGATACTTGTTGTCTAAGAAACTAGTTTCTTTTAAAGTAAGGATACTTATTGTCTAAGAAACGAGTTGCTTTTAAAGTAAGGATACTTGTTGTCTAAGAAACTAGTTTCTTTTAAAGTAAGGATACTTATTGTCTAAGAAACGAGTTGCTTTTAAAGTAAGGATACTTGTTGTCTAAGAAACTAGTTTCTTTTAAAGTAAGGATACTTATTGTCTAAGAAACGAGTTGCTTTTAAAGTAAGGATACTTGTTGTCTAAGAAACTAGTTTCTTTTAAAGTAAGGATACTTATTGTCTAAGAAACGAGTTTCTTTTAAAGTAAGGATACTTATTGTCTAAGAAACGAGTTGCTCTTAAAGTAAGGATACTTGTTGTCTAAGAAACTAGTTTCTTTTAAAGTAAGGATACTTGTTGTCTAAGAAACTAGTTACTTTTAAAGTAAGGATACTTATTGTCTAAGAAACGAGTTACTTTTAAAGTAAGGATACTTGTTGTCTAAGAAACTAGTTACTTTTAAAGTAAGGATACTTGTTGTCTAAGAAACTAGTTACTTTTAAAGTAAGGATACTGATTGTTTAAGAAACTCCAGGTAAATAGAATCTATAAAAAATCTGCGTTACATCATTCAAATAATCCGTTGACAAAATACCCCATTGGCAACGCTGGAGGTCAAATGGACCTTCTCTTTAAATCAAATAGGAGACAATCGACACGAACCCTATCCGGGGTTGAATGTCCCTTCTACGGAACACAACACTAATGAACGTCCCATTTCTCCCCATACCAACAGAGAAATTAATATTGAGAGAGAGAGAGAGAGAGAGAGAGAGAGAGAGAGAGAGAGATCATGCCCATAAAAAGATGACTTCGAGTTTATCAATTGATAAACAGACAATAGCGATTGGAAATGCTATAATGATTGGAAAAGTATATGTATCGAGAGAGAGAGAGAGAGAGAGAGAGAGAGAGAGAGAGAGAGAGAGAGAGACCATGTCCATGAAAAGATAACAATAACTTCGAGTTTAGAACTTGATAGAAAGTCAAAAGAAATAGAAAATATTATCATAATTATAAAAGTATATAAAACAGATAATTATTCTGAATAGAGGTTCCATTATATAAGCTATAAAATCGTGACGGGTATAGCAGAGAGAGAGAGAGAGAGAGAGAGAGAGAGAGAGAGAGAGAAATTACTTTCACTTGACTATTGAAGAAGAAATATGAGAGAGAGATGAGAAGACACCACCAGGAGAGGATGTTGCAGGGAGATGGTACCAATGACGTCATCCGAATAGACTCGGTCGTGGGGATGAAGGAGTTTACTGAGCCTTGTAATTTTACTCATAAAAAAACATGTAAAGAAAAATTTACCTTTTATTTGACGTGGGATGCTTTTATTGCAATGGCATACCGGTGGTTTAAACAATGTGCTTAACTATTTGTTAATTATTATTACCACAAATGTAATTAACACTCCAACAAATAGTAATAGTAGTTTAATAGTAATAGCTAAAAGCCAAGGCCACAGTCAGCAGCTTATCATATTTTCGCGGGAGTATAAAATTTCATATGATTTAAAGTACAAAAAACCGTAAATATTCATTGATAAAAAAGTTAATTCCCTAAATGATTAGATAGTGGCTATACATCTTTAAAAATTGACTCTCTCTCTCTCTCTCTCTCTCTCTCTCTCTCTCTCTCTCATGTATATATATAAATATATATATATATATATACATATATATATATATATATATATATATATTTATATTATATATATACACACATACACACAAAGATATATATATATATATATATATATATCTATATGGGTATGTGTTTTCTATGCTTTTTTGTATTAATCACATGTTTTATAGACAGGATATATATATATATATATATATATATATTTATATATACGCACACATATACATACCAATGCGTCTCGAAAAATCCTGTTCTTATCATAGTCATAGAATAATAACAAGATATTTTTCTGAACCCTGATAAAAGAATTAGAATATTACCTAGTGAAACAGCCTATAGACTGCAAAACTAGAGGCAAATGTACGAAAGAGAAAGGGATGAAACCGGAGGCATAAAAATCCGATCCCCGCAGGTTAGAAATTAACAAACAAAGACAGGACGAGAGAAACACGGAAAGAGTGGTAATAAGGATTTTGCTCTCTCTCTCTCTCTCTCTCTCTCTCTCTCTCTCTCCCTCTCTCTGTATGGTGTTCATTTTCAAGCAACACATTTACTTGACAAAACTCTCTCTCTCTCTCTCTCTCTCTCTCTCTCTCTCTCTCTCATTTTCAAAGAGTGTATTATTTTACTGAATAGTCTCTCTCTCTCTCTCTCTCTCTCTCTCTCTCTCTCTCTGTGATAAGTTAATTTTAAGGAGTACATGTACTTTACTCAAGTCTCTCTCTCTCTCTCTCTCTCTCTCTCTCTCTCTCTCATACGCCGAAGTTACATAAAAGTTATGCATATCCGTGAAGTTTGTATGTGTGTGCGTGTGTGTCTGAAAAACGTGAAAGTGACGCTCACATGGTCGAAGTTATGTACGTTTCTATGAGCACGTCACCACTATTAACGGACATCCACAGCCAACTTAGCTCCTTTAAAGCCTATACATTCTCCTTCCCATAATCACCGTAAAGAAAAAATAAGAAATAAAGTGATGGTGGAACTCACTTTTATATCTTTTTAATACTGAGGAGTTACTTTCAAAGTAGGCATACATATTGTCTAAAAAAGTAGTTACTTTCAAAGTAGTGATACATATTGTCTAAGAGACTAGTTACTTTTAAATTAGGGATACATATCTAAGAAACAGGTTACTTTTAAGGTATGGATACCTATTGTCTAAGAAACTAGTTACTTTCAAAGTAGGGATACTCACTGTCTAAGAAACTAGTTACTTTCAATGTAGGGATACTTATTGTGTAAGAAACTTGTTACTTACAAAGTAGGGATACTTATTGTGCAAAAAAAACTAGTTACTTTCAAAGCCAGGATACTTATTGTGTAAGAAACTAGTTACTTTCAAAGCCAGGATACTTATTGTCTGAGAAACTCGTTACTTTCAAAGTAGAGATACTTATTTTCTAAGAAACTAGTTACTTTCAAAGTAAGAATACTTAATTTCAAAGAAACTCCAAGTAAATAGGAAATGTCAAGAAGATTGATTGAGAGATTAACAGATACATTAAATGTCCTATCTTGAATAGAAAGTAAAGGTTTGTGATAAGATAGACGAAAAGTTGAATGGTCTGGAGCTCTGGGAGAAATATATTTTCTTTGATTGAATAAAAATGCTGATTGAACTCACTAAAGGCCTTTTACTAATTGTATTTTATGATACTTTCAAAGTCAGTCAAATGATTCAATTGATAGGTAAACCTTTTAGATTTCATATCATATCATAACAATTGTAATTTATAGTTTATGTTTATCAGTAGTCAGAATTTGTTTAACGTTTTCTTGCATTTAATAGTAAAAGTATTAACCATGACTTTAAAAAGTCATCATATGGAATTCTTCAAATTTTCTTATTATGTTTTACCTTTGCTTGTATACCATTTGTAATATAGAAATAGTCAGTATGCATATATATACAACATATATACATCTATATATATATATATGTATATATATATATATATATGTGTGTGTGTGTGCATATACATACGAGTGTATATATATATATATATATATACATATATACATATACGGTATGTATATATATATATATATATGTATATACATATACGGTATGTATATATATATATATATATATGTATATACATATACGGTATATATATATATATATATATACACATACATACACATACTAACAATTGACATACAGCCAAATACTCATGACAATAGCTCCCTAATTTCATAAACAAATAGAGAAAGGGAAGAAAACGGGATACTCACTGTTGGGCCATATATTTTGTAGCTTCTTCGGAGATGAGCGCAATGCGGGAAATGTTCTTGGCCACTACCTTCGTCTTGTGAGAGGCTGCCATGAACCACGCTGGGGTTCCTGGAACCTGACGGGCGCCTGTAATCAGAGAAAATGAAAAAGATAAGATTATGTACAACAGTCTTACATTGGAGCCCTCTCTGGTTACGGCTCATTTTGGCCTTGCCTACACATAGGTTATGTGACCCTTCGACTACCCAGATATTACTACATTGAAGCCCTCTCTTGATACGACCCATTTTCTCTTACCCTATGGTATAGGTTGTCTAGGGTACCAGTCACCCGTTGAGATACTACCGTTAGAGAGTAATAGGGTTCTTCGGCTGACCAGTCAGTACTACATTGGATTCTTCTCTCTGGTTACGGTCCATTTTGTCTTTGCCTAGGTAGTAGGTTGGCCAGGGCATCAGCCACCCGTTGAAATACTACCGCTATAGAGTTATGGGGTCCTTCGGCTGGCCAGACAGTACTACATTGGATTCTTCTCTCTGGTTACGGTCCATTTTGTCCTTGCCTAGGTAGTAGGTTGGCCAGGGCATCAGCCACCCGTTGAGATACTACAGCTAGAGAGTTTTGGGGTCCTTTGATTGGCCAGACAGTATTAAATTGGATCCTTATCTCTGGTTAGGGCATATCTCGTCTTTCCCTACACATAATCCGAATAGTTTTGACTATTATTTCCACAGTTTTCTCTGTCCTCATACATCTGACATTACTGAAATTACCGAACAATTCCTCTCTGCTCAAGGGGTTAACTACTGCACAGTAATTGTTCGGTGGCTACTTCCCTCTTGGTAAGAGTAGAAGAGACTTTAGCTATGGTAAGCAGCTCTTCCAGGAGAAGGACACTCCAAAATCAAACCATTGTTCTCTAGATTTGGGTAGTGCCCACTGTCTTGGGTTAGATTTATTTTG
>NC_090742.1:6515464-6520464 GCF_036898095.1 Palaemon carinicauda
CAAAGTTATTCCCTATGTATAATATGCATTACTTGAATTAGTTCGGCGCTACACCACACAGTATAACTTAACTGCAAGGGATTATAGTTTATACGTGACATTTACTATGCATTATACCCAAGTTTCATGACCAGATAGTTTATCATTATTGCACGAGTATTTTTCGTGCTTGTAGCCAAGGGGAAGATTTTACCTTTAAAGGGTTTAAAGACCGCTCATGAATGGCAAAGGCGAGGGACAGTGGTGACATTGCCCTATCAAGCAGGACAATGCCTTGGAAACTGACCATATTACATACGATCAGTGCCCAAGCCCTCTCTTCTACAAAGCTACGACCAAGGAGGGCCAGGTAATGACTGCCGATGACTCAGCAGATAGACCTATAGGTTCCCCCCCCCCATCTTTATCTCACAACGATGGTGAGGTTGCAGCAACTAAAGGAACTAACAAGTTTGAGCGGACTCAAATCCCAGTCTAGCGATCACGAGACAAGAACGTTACCACCTGGCCTCCACAACACTATATATATTCTTCATCTGTTCGTTTTTATTTATTTAGTTTCTTTTTTACATACGTCATGGCTGTTTACACAATTGGCTCCAAGCATAAACACAAAAAATTGATATAAGGTTTTTCGTACAAATATGAAAATAATCGTAAACATATATGCAATACTTTACAAGTTTATGATAAGAAGAGCGAATTCATATAAGTTTTTACGTACAAATGTGAATAGCATCATAAAAAAAATATACGATACTTTACAAATTTATGATTTATTCTCATGTTATACACCAGTAATCTTAGAAGACCATAATAAGAGGTTTAGATAAAAAGAGACAGCATAAATCTTGCCGGTAGGCTGACATAAAATACGTAAATACTAAAGAACTCAATTTATGGCAAAATAATTGATTTCCGGAAAATAATAACATTAGCGCAAATAAATTACATATTTCGTGGTTTTATTTTACCAAATTATATACCGAAACAGAAATTCAAAGCAATCATGTTCAAGAAAAGGATTTTCTTAAACGTATTTTCAAGCAGGTCAGAAGGAGTTTATTCCTCCATGTTAGTGTAAGATGTCTAGAATTTATTCAATAGCTAATTCCAAAAGAGGTTTTAGAATAAATTGGAAAGCTAAATTCTAAAAGAGGTTTCCTCATAGTATTGAGTCAACTTCCATTGTCTGGATGCCATGGTATATATCCTTCCTATTACTTCAAATATTTTTTTAAATGCTTAATGAAAGTATGGGTAAAGTCTAACGAATTTTAATTACAGCATGTATCTGTGATCCTTTGTATATTACGATGCATTTTATTCCATTAATATTTTCTAAATACTTTTTAAAGTATTGATATCAAAGAAAAATTACCTTTAGTAAGCGGAACTGTGATACTTTGTGTTATATTAAAACCAAACGAAATTTACCTTTAGTGAGAGGACATGTGACACTTTGTGATATATTAAAATCAAACGAAAATTACTTTTAGTGAGAGGAACTGTAACACTTTGTGATATATTAAAGTCAAACGAAAATTACCTTTAGTGAGAGGAACTGTGACACTTTGTGTTATAACAAAATCAAACGAAAATTAACTTTAGTGAGAGGAACTGTGATACTTCGTAATATATTAAAATCAAACGAAAATTACCTTTAGTGAGAGGAACTGTGACACTTTGTGATATATTGAAATTAAACAAAAATTGCCTTTAGCAAGAGGACCCTTGACAATCTTCCCGAAATCGGTACTGTACCTTTTCCTGCCATTAATGAAGGCAAGTGAAATGTATGTATTCATAGCCAATTCGTTTCCAAGAACGTCCAACATTCGAGCTCTTTCAAGAGGCACGTGCGGGAAATTAACTTTCATATGACGGAAGATGATGTATCATACGCCAATCAAACTCAATGCTTCATACCTGCATCAAAATGAACTTCCCCTGAAGCGAGGAAAGGGGCTAATTGCCAAATGATTTATGGTAGGTCTGCCATTGGCATATTGCTATTTTAAGCAATAATTGCAGTTCGTTAAAAACCATAGCCTTCGGGAAAAAAGGAGACGTTGGTTAATAACGCCCATTAATGTTCAAATTCTGGATTCTTGTAATATAGGGAGTCTTTTGCAAATCGGTTTTTAGCCCTCTGGCATCCTCCACGCAGGTTGTGTTCCACTACATTCAACTGATTACCAGGTAGTAATTATACCGCTTAGATTAAAAGAGGATTATTATATTATATTATTTTTCCTGATTTCCTTCCCTCACTAGGCTATTTTCCCTGTTGGGGCCCCTGGGCTTATAGCATTCTGCTTTTCCAACTAGGGTTGTAGCTTAGCAAGTAATAATAATAATAATAATAATAATAATAATAATAATAATAATAATAATAGTAATAATAATAACGGGATTTAACGAAAAGGTCTTCAAATCAAAAGGGTATTAAACATTTGACCTTTTTGCTGAGAACAACTTAAACTGAAATCACTGATTGCATATTAAGATCGTATCGCAGGGGATAAATTGTAACATTAAAGAATGCTTATAACCTTCTCTTGACAGCTCACGTCGAAGGCATGGCACATAGATAAATAGATGGAGAGATAGATAGATATAACCTTCATTTTGAACATTACTCCTCGTCTTGCCATATCAAGATCCTCTCAAAAGTAATAAATTGTATTATCAAATATTGGTTATAACATTCTCCTGACAGCCAACGTTGAAGGCATGGCACCCAGATAGATAGATAGATAGATAGATAGACAGATAGATAGATAGATAGATATAACCTTCATTTTGAACATTACTCCTCGTCTTACCATATCAAGATCCTCTCAAAAGTAATAAATTGTATTATCAAATATTGGTTATAACATTCTTCTGACAGCCAACGTTGAAGGCATGGCACCCAGATAGATAGATAGATAGATAGATATAACCTTCTTTTTTAACATTACACCTCGTCTCACCATATCAAGATCTTATCAAAAGTAATAAATTGTATTATCAAAGATTGCTTATAACATTCTCTTGACAGCCAACATTAAAGATATGTCACATAGATAGATGGATAGATAGATAGATAGATAGATACAATCTCTTTTAAAATTACTCCTCACCTCGCAATGGATGATGAAGAGAAGGGACAGACGAAGTAAAAGTTACAAAAGTACAGGAAATCTATGGCTATTGAAGCAATGAATTATCTTGTAATCGTTCTCTTCGTTGGAAAATTACCGTACAATCATCGACCGAATGATGATGATAGTTTTACCTTATTGATTCTTCGTATAAAAGGTATGGTTTGTAAAAGAGAGAGGAATTGATCGTCTCAAGTGAGCCTCCAACCGAATGGTTTAGATGTATTTGGAAGAAAAATCTCAGAATTTGGTTTGCTTTGAAAATAGCGTTTGGTAAATAGGAAAATAACTTTAAGGCAGTTGGAGTATTTGATTATATGTTACACTCCTTAATTATAATAAGTCTCTCTCTCTCTCTCTCTCTCTCTCTCTCTCTCTCTCTCTCTCAACCCTGTTTTAAATTGCCTGGAGCTAAGGGACCAGGTTTTCATGCACCTTACAAATATTTCAACTTTGTCACACATATACATACACACGCACACACACACACATATATATATATATACATATATATATATATATATATATATGTGTGTGTGTGTGTGTGTGTGTATATACATATATTCACACACACACACACACACACATATATATATATATATATATGTATGTGTACAGATAATATGTGTGCATATATATTTCAACTTTGTCACACATATACATACACACGCACACACACACACACACACACATATATATATATATATATATGTGTGTGTGTGTGTGTGTGTGCATACATATATTCATACACACACACACACATATATATATATATATATATATGTATGTGTGTGTGTGTATGTGTGTATAGATAATATGTGTGCATTTATGCATATGTCTGTCTGTATGTATGAATGCACGTATGTATGTATGTGTAGGCGTTTACAAATACTAAGAAGAAGACTTAGTTAAAACATCTTATCCTTATTTAAAGGCATAAGATTCTGAAAAACCATAATGAAACTTGTACATCTAAGATCTCCAACAACCTCTAAATAATAATTCAAACGAACTAAACAAATTTTCATAGCAATGCCAAAAAAAAAAAAATCAATGAAAAAGGCATTTCGTCCATGTCCCTGGAAAGAGATCTAAGGAGAAAAATCTATGTTATCTCCATCAGAAGAACACTCAAGATTCAACCTCCTGACCTGACCTTCGAATATCATCTCTATGCATGAATATAATTCATGCCTTTATCCTTCTAGCTTTCTCTTATAATTCCTGAACTCTCTTCGTCTTTCACAACTTTGAATCGGTGAAACTTCAAAAGTTCAAACTTGCAGCGAAGGATTTTCTGTTGAACAGGATGATATAGGTCTCGTTTTTGTAGTTTATTTATGAAAGTTCTATTTTAAGGTTGTTACTGTTTTTAAAATATGTTGTTTTATTTGTTCATTAGTTCTCTTGTAGTCTATTTATTTCCCTATTTTCTTTCCACACTGGGCTATTTTTCCTTGTTGGAGCTCCTGGGTTTATATCATCCTGCTTTTCAAACTAGGTTTGTTGCTTCGCTAATAATAATAATAATAATAATAATAATAATAATAATAATAATAATAATAATAATGATAATAATAATAATAGTAATAATAATAATAATAATGATAATAATAATAATAATAATAATAATAATAATAATAATGATAATAATAATAATGATAATAATAATAATGATAATGATAATAATAATAATAATAATAATAATAATAAAGATCTCTGTTCTGCCTCTACAAACCCTCTCGGTAATAATAATAATAATAATAATAATAATAATAATAATAATAATAATAATAATAATAATAATAATTATTATAATAAAGATCTTTGTTCTGCCACTACAAACCCTCT
>NC_090742.1:6525464-6542964 GCF_036898095.1 Palaemon carinicauda
AATTTTATCAAACTGTGATGATAAACTTGGTCTTATTTCCTTTTATGAAATGTTAATAAAAAAAAGGTAAATTTTGGAGTAAAAATCGAAAGAGTTACAAGTACTCAATTTGCTCTTTTATGAGTCAAAGCAGCTGTTGTCAACCTAAAGATATTACTCCTGCTTGGGAAATTTATTGCATATGTTGTATTGGTTAAAATCTTTTTCCTATTCCTTCTCATGACAATGTTTTTAATATGAAGCAATTCAGCTTTTCATAATTTACCTAATTATGTACTTTACAAATACTTGTTATTGTATATACTTTTTTTTCGAAAATTGCACTTAGATTATTCATCATTCTACTCTTACAAAGTTTCAAATTTCTTGGTTTACTGTTGGTTTGCATAAAGTGCGCTCATGACTAACAAATTACATGGTAGTTAGCTATCTAGGAAAGACGTAAAAGCCAAAGGTGTGGACCTCTGAACTCGCGAAACCAACAAAGGCGAAATATTGGCAGATCCATTTATTA
The DNA here is from genome assembly GCF_036898095.1 of Palaemon carinicauda. Classification (NCBI taxonomy): domain Eukaryota; kingdom Metazoa; phylum Arthropoda; class Malacostraca; order Decapoda; family Palaemonidae; genus Palaemon; species Palaemon carinicauda. The sequence goes on from NC_090742.1 coordinate 6,525,979, forward strand.
GGAGATACAAAGTTAGACCATCTAGGAAAGACAGTAAAAGGCACGGTGTGGACCTCTGAACTCGCGAAACCCACAAAGGCGAAATATTAGCAGATCCAAGGGTGTTAGATTGCACCACAGTTGGAAAACTTCTGCAAGAACGCAGGAGCGGAATTCCAGAACCCACTTCCAGCCAAGTAGTCTGGATCTTTCCCCGGACAGGAAATGCTTTCCAAAGATAACCACTGTTGAGGAGAGTACCTTCAGGAACTGGTTTAGTAGGAATTGTCGTAGAACCTCCGCAGCCTGTTTTTTTTTTTTTCTTTTTTTTCTTTCTTTTCTTTTCTTTTTTCCTTAATGGAGCTAGAGTCCTTAACCTTTTCAAGGTAATGTAATGCTGCTCCGTAACATTTTCATACGAAGGCAGATCCACCCATTTTGGTATAAGGGAAAATAAAGGATTATAGATGTATGTGTGCATGCACACGTTTCTTTATAACTAGCAGACAGACTTACTGCTTGCATAGAGATATATTCATATTTGCTGTGGTCTGCGTTTACACCAGCACACACATGAACGTACACGCACTCTAGCACACACATGCACATACTATATGTATATATATATATATATATATATGTGTGTGTGTGTGTGTGTGTGTGTAAAAATCACAGGAAAACTTGATGCTCAGATGCAGAAGAACCACAGGGAAAATGAAAATACAAAATATACGATTAAGTCCTGACTAGTTTCCTCTGAAGAAGTATCACGAAACTAGTCAAGACTTAATCGTATATTTCGTATTTTCATTTTCCCTGTGGTTCTTCTGCATATATATATATATATATATATGTATGTATATATAAATATATATACATATATATGTATATATATATATATATATATATATCACCAGTCATTGCTAGTCCACTGCAAGACAAAGACCTCAGGCATGACCTTCCACTCCAGTCTGTTTATGGTTTTTCTATGTCAGTCTATACTGCATATATACATCTGTTTCTGTGTCCGCACGTGTAAATTTGAAACATCTGTTGACATTACATGATCATGAAACCAATCTACAAAGGAAACTTTCATCTTTTATATCACAAACGATAAATCCACTTGACACTAGAGGAGAAATAGGAGCACACTCGTCTACTCCTCTTCCATGACGCATGGAAAGGTTCCTTTAACCTTCCAGGAGAGCTTCCAGACGGGTGTTTGGCATCTCTACCCTGACCTTTTCCTTTTACGATCAGACGCCGTTATTCCCGAAGCTTGCATATCACAGGCGATGCAAAGCGTCAGCCGTCTACTAGAATGATTTCGTATTGTTCAACTATATCTAGTTTTCTAAGTCATTCTGTTTCTTTTTTTTATAATCTAGTGGTTTTCTTTGCTAAGAAAAAGAAAGGATTTTGCATTATTCAATCATATCTAGCTTACTTTATCGTATGCGTTTTATTACTCCTTCCTTTATATTATTGTTTTCTAAGTCATTCTATTGCTTTTTTTATAATCTAGTAGATTTCTTTGCTAAGAAAACGACAAAACCCTAAGAAATCTTCTTAGTCTCTCTCATACTGACTTTTATTACTCGTTCCTCATTATTGTTTTCTGAATAATTTTATTTCTTTTTCTTCTTTTATAATCTAGTAGTTTTCTTTACTAGAAAAACTACTAAATCTAAGAACTCTTCTTCGTCTCTCGCATACTGACTTTTCTTACTCGTTCCTCTATACTATTGTTTTCTAAGTAATTCTATCTCTTTTATTATAATCTAGTAGTTTTCTTTACTAAGAAAACTACTAACTCTAAGAAGTCTTCTTCGTCTCTCGCATACGATTAAAAAGTTGGAAATCTGGCACCAAATGGTTGCTATCTTCACCCATTCTTCAATCCTCAGCTCCAAAAATGGACGTCGCTCAGGTAAGAATATATTTGAATACCATGAGTGTTGAACTTGGCCTACCATTACGAAACAAAGACTTCACTCCAAGGATCAAGTTTGCGTGTACGCTGTCTTCTCTGAGTTAATATAATTCCATGAGATTCAATTTGTTTATGAAAGTTATATACAAGAGTTAGATTATTATTATTATTATTATTATTATTATTATTATTATTATTATTATTATTATTAACACTTGCTAACTTACAACCATAGTTGGAAAAGCAGGATGCTATAAACCCTGGGGCTCCGACAGGGAAAATAGCCCAGTGAGGAAAAGAAATATGGAATTTAACAATAAAATATTTTAAAAACATTAACAACATCAAAACAGATATGCCATATATAAACTGAAAAAAAAAACTTATATCAGCCTGTTCAACATAAAATCATTTGCTGCAATTTTGAACTTTTAAAGTTCTACCGATTCAACTACTCGATCAGGATTATCATTCCACAACTTGCTTGGTGAATTAATAACTATATAGAGTGAACTTGCAATGTTGCGCCTTTTGAACTGATGCTGAGAGCATTGCAGATAAGTATCAGAAGGAGTCCAAAGACCTAAGAAGACCGGTTGAGACCGCCTACTCCCTCAACACCAACCGCATTGCAATTTATAAATAGACTTTGCCGGTACTCTTCATTCTTCTAGCCACAACTGCAGGTCTATTCGAGATGAGGCTTCATTATTATTATTATTATTATTATTATTATTATTATTATTATTATTATTATTATTATTAGAGTTTCCTTACTTGAGGGTAAACTCAGGCACACTATTCTATCTTATTTCTCTTCCTCTTGTTTTGGTAAAGTTTTTATAGTTTATTTAAAAAGTATTTATTTTGATGTTGTTACTGATCTTGAAATATTTTATTTTTTCTTGTTTCCTTTCCTCACTGGGTTATTTTTCCTGTTGGGGCCCTGGGCTTATAGCATCCTACTTTTCCAACTAGGGTCATAGCTTAAGTGATAATAATAATAATAATAATAATAATAATAATAATAATAATAATATTATTATAATTATTATTATTATTATTATTATTATTATTATTATTATTATTATTATTATTATTATTATTACTAGATAAGGTACAACCCAAGTTGGAAAATCAGGATGCTATTAATCAAAGGACTAAGTTAAAGGTGTATTATATCTATATCGTTTTTATTTTTCTAACTATGAATCTAGACCAATAAAGAAAATGCTTAAAGTTGAAAACAAAAATTTTAGATTATTGTAGGATTATTCTATATCTAATTCCACATATTAGGATTGTAAAAAACAATTTATATTATATTATCAAAAGCCACTGTAGGACATTCATTATACAATTATGAATCTTTATGTGATCCGCCATTGCCCCAATGAGAAGAATGATAAGGATTTCAATGATAAAATTAATTAATCTAAAATATAAAAATATAAGAATAAAAGATAATAGAAGTATAACAAATATAAAACAGTAATATCATATAAAATAGGGGTTATCTAATTCGCGAAAATCATAACTTTTCCGCCTAATCTTCATCCCTTGAATAATTAGATGGGAGAGAGAGAGAGAGAGAGAGAGAGAGAGAGAGAGAGAGTAAACTTACTATACATCAAATCCTACCCTATTCTTCTTAATACAACTGCACATAAAACAGAGAAGAGAGAGAGAGAGAGAGAGAGAGAGAGAGAGAGAGAGTAAACTTACTATACATCAAATCCTACCCTATTCTCCTTAATACAACTGCACATAAAGAGAGAGAGAGAGAGAGAGAGAGAGAGAGAGAGAGAGAGTAAAATTACTATACTTGAAATCCTACCCTATTTCCCTTAATACAGCTGCACATAAAAAGAGAGAGAGAGAGAGAGAGAGAGAGAGAGAGAGAGTAAACTTACTATACATCAAATCCTACCCTATTCTTCTTAATACAACTGCACATAAAACAGAGAGAGAGAGAGAGAGAGAGAGAGAGAGAGAGAGTAAACTTACTATACATCAAATCCTACCCTATTCTCCTTAATACAACTGCACATAAAACAGAGAGAGAGAGAGAGAGAGAGAGAGAGAGAGAGAGTAAACTTACTATACATCAAATCCTACCCTATTCTTCTTAATACAACTGCACATAAAACAGAGAGAGAGAGAGAGAGAGAGAGAGAGAGAGAGAGTAAACTTACTATACATCAAATCCTACCCTATTCTTCTTAATACAACTGCACATAAAACAGAGAGAGAGAGAGAGAGAGAGAGAGAGAGAGAGAGTAAACTTACTATACATCAAATCCTACCCTATTCTCCTTAATACAACTGCACATAAAAGAGAGAGAGAGAGAGAGAGAGAGAGAGAGAGAGTAAAATTACTATACTTGAAATCCTACCCTATTTCCCTTAATACAGCTGCACATAATAGAGAGAGAGAGAGAGAGAGAGAGAGAGAGAGAGTAAACTTACTATACATCAAATCCTACCCTATTCTTCTTAATACAACTGCACATAAAACAGAGAGAGAGAGAGAGAGAGAGAGAGAGAGAGAGAGAGAGAGTAAACTTACTATACATCAAATCCTACCCTATTCTTCTTAATACAACTGCACATAAAACAGAGAGAGAGAGAGAGAGAGAGAGAGAGAGAGTAAACTTACTATGCATCAAATCCTACCCTATTCTCCTTAATACAACTGCACATAAAAGAGAGAGAGAGAGAGAGAGAGAGAGAGAGAGAGAGAGAGAGAGTAAAATTACTATACTTGAAATCCTACCCTATTTCCCTTAATACAGCTGCACATAATAGAGAGAGAGAGAGAGAGAGAGAGAGAGAGAGAGAGAAAGAGAGAGAGAGAGAAAATTCCTATACATCAAGTCCATTTCTTTTTTTTTCTTAATATGAGTCTTCAGCATTTTAATAATATCTATTAATATCCAAGTTTCACAACACATCCGTCAGTGAATAAATCCACACTAACTTTCGCATTTACCCAAAAGGCAAAGAAAGCAGCTTAATTACTCCTACTTGTAGCTACTTACAGCTACTTGGAACGTTGCATAAGTTGACGAATTAATAGTCGCTATAGTCCTTGCAAAGCTTCATTTTATGCTTCCTTGTGTATTTCTTCACTGGGCTATTTTCCCTGGTGGAGCCCCTGGGCTTATAGCATCCTGCTTTTCCAAGTAGGGTTGTAGCTTAGCAAGTAATAATAATAATAATAATAATAATAATAATAATAATACGACCATATATCCGTCAGCAGAAGCTCTACCGCGGAAGTCCGTAGTCTGTGATTTGACATTCTACGTTCAATCTTAAAAGAGAAATCTGACTGACATTGATGGATGGATTATGGGTTAATTTCCACTTTGCTGTTTCGCCCCTCTATTTAATTTTCCTGTGGTGGCGAAAGTACGCTGGATAATCCGGAAGCCAAGATGTGTTATTTTGAATAGCTTTTTTTTTTTTTTACAAGTGGAAAGTAATACGTGATAGTTAGCATTTTCCGTTCACTCTCTAGATAGGAAAACTGTTATTTTTATGTAATCATTTGATATTTTAACTTTAAATAGCTGAAAAAAGTAAATTTCTCTCGTCTTAACTTCATGTTTGGTCAATTCTAGATTTTTACTTTTATTCTTAAGCAATCATTTGATATTTTAAATTTAAATAGCTGAAAAAGAAAGTATTTTTCTCTCTTCTCCTAATATCATGTTTGATCACTTTTAAATTTTTACTTTATGTTTTAATGGGGTTTTTAAGGTTTTTAAAGGTTCTTAAAAAAGGTTTCTTTCAAAATGCTTATAAAATGCTTCTTCATTTCCTTTATTGTATCATTTTTTTTACTCCATGTCAGTTATTTATTAGAAATCAAACTTTACTTCACTTATTGCTGAAGAATGTAAGTTAGATAGACAAATAATAATAATAATAATAATAATAATAATAATAATAATAATAATAATAATAATAATAATAATAATAATCATCATCATCATGGTTATATATATGAATATATATATATATATATATATGTATATATATATATATATACATATATATATATGCAAATATATATGTATATATATACATATATATATTTATTTATTTATATATATATATATATATATATATATCTATATCCTATCACACTCAGCTCTCCCCATCCGTAGTCATACCTTGGTGAGAATAAACTACGTGAGCTTATGTGTAAATAACTAATGATATATTTACCAATCATTTTTGACGGGTCACGTAAACTAGTAATGATAATGATTAATGTATTTTTCCATTTCAATCCGGCTTTGAATATAAAATCCATCTTTAATTACTTAACTAAGAGGTTCCATTCTTAACCAACCCCTCTACCTCGATAGACTTCAACAGCCGGGCCTCAGCCCGCCTCTAGAGCTTTCTCTTTCCTTCCCAATCGCAATTAGATTACCACATATTAACATATGGCTTATTAGAGATTTATTTTTATTTTTGTTTAGGTTTTATTTTATTTTTGTATCGAAGGGTTTCACGTCTAATGTTGTGATGATATATATGTATGTATGTATAAATGTATGTATGTATATATATATATATATATATATACATATATATATATTCATATGTGTGTATATATATGAATATAAATTCATGTATATATATATATATATATATACATACATATAAATATACATATATATATGTATATATATGTATATAAATTCATGAATATATAAATATATATGCAATATATATATACATACGTATATTTATATAAATATACATATACATACATATATATATATATATATATGTATATATATATAGATAGATACATTTATATATACATATATATATATTATATATATATAAATATATATATATATATATATATATGTATATATATATATATATATATATAAACAGTATATACATAAATACATAAACATACAATTCTGTGTCTGCGAGTATATGAAAACAAAAATCTGGCTACCATTGCACAAGTAAAAACCTGTTTTACTCTAGTAAACATCGAAGATAACATCTAGAACATATCCAATCAAACTCCGTTGGCAATCAAACATTGACTTCAACAATAAACATTCCCCATTGTTCTTCGGAGATCGTTTTAATTCGCCAAAGACAATTCGCCAAAAGAAAAAGATCTGATATTAACGACTAAGCGACCGTTGTAGAAGGATCTTCGTCTGTTACCGTAGACAATGGGCGCTTGTAAATCCCTTTGTGAAGACAATACTAGTCAGGACTGGGTCTATTGTTTTTCGTTTTTTCTTTGTGATAGGGTGCACATATTTACTTTCTTCGAATATATCTATCTATCTATCTATCTATCTATCTATCTATATATATATATATATATATATACATATATATATATATATATATATAGTATATACATATATATATATATATATATATAAATGTATATATATACATATATATATTTATTTATATATATATATATATATATATTTATATATATACATGTATATATATATATATATATATGCATGCTTATATATATATGTCGGTGTGGGTTTGTCTTTGCTTTGTTTTTACCTATTTCTCTACATTCATATTATTAGCATAACATTATTAACATAAAATTCCGAGAATTTAAGATTTTCAGCATAAAGAATTCAAAGTACAATGTCCGCCAGTTACTAATTACTCCATTTAATCTTGGATAACTTAGAATATGAAAAAAGGAAAGATATGTCTGAGGCCTTTGTTCTGCAGTGGACTACTAACGGCTGATGATGATGATGATGATGATGATGATAATGACTATGATGAAGAACTTAGAATAAATAGTGTGTAAACTTCAACTCGATATGAATATCTATTAAACTTCATGTTATTAACTTAAACAATAACAACGAAAGAAAATAGAAAATAAGAGGAAATAAATGTAATAACAATATCAAATTACTAAAATAAAAGTCTTCATCTAATTGCATTTATAACCGTGAGAATTAATTGTCTGCTGTTGTTATATTATTGCTATAATAAACACTCATTTTCTGACATTAAAATGACAACGTTAGTTTGCCTCTTCACTTTCAATCTTCGATGACACAGTTTTTTTTTTTTATTATTATTATTTGGATTACTATCACAGCTGTTACTTTTTGCCGCTTATCTTGCTATTAATATTGTTATTTTTTTATTTTTGTTGTTGTTGTTGATTTTTTCGTTCCTGGGCAATTTTATCTTTTAAGCTAGATACACATATTATATATATATATATATATATATATGTATATGTATATGTACATACGTATATGTATATACACATATATATATATATATATACATATATATATATATATATATATGTATTTATATATACATATATATATATATATATATATATGTATGTATAGGTATATGTATATATGTATAAATATATGTACATATATATATGCATATATATATATATATATATACATATATATAATATAAATGAATGAAAATATATGTATAAATAAATAAATGAATATATATATATATATATATATATATACATATATCCATGAGCATGCACAAAAATATCTTTTCCTTAGCACAGTATTCTCTTAAGATGTGACATGAATTATGGAGTATAGCTATCTTATCTTATTTGGAGAATATTATTTAATTGCTTAATTTTGTTTCATTTAAGAAATTCTACTTTCAAGAGCTATTGGTCCTTCAGTCATTCACCATTCCTACATAAGGGTACAAGACTATGTCTTCTTAACTAAGTCTAGTGGCCAAGTCAAAAGCTAAAGACTTACTGAACCAATATGTAAGTGATAAGAATAAGGGTGTATATTAACTTGCATTATATAAGTATGTAATGAGATATGGAAATACAGCATAGATTGAAAGGGGAGAAGTGTACCTTATTGGATCGTAGGTCGATTAATCATTATACGATTCAAAACGAATAATTAAAACACTTGTTCTAAGATTTGGGAATTAAATAATCTCCAAATACCGGACACTAAGCATACTCTGTTAAAAATCTGCCGTAAAAACGGTAAAAATCCTGTAATATATTTTGCCAGGCATTTACCGTTTTAAAATCGGATATATTGACGTTCAGGAGTGATATTACGGTCATCAAACCGTATAAGAATAACAAATTAAGATAAATATTACGGGCGTCTGCATTTTACTGAAATACGGTTGAGAAAAGTAGATTTTTTACCGATAATTTCTGATTAGAATTACGGCTTTTTAAGTGTATAAGAGCCGTTATCTTTATTATTTTGACAATATAATCCTGTTCTGTATCCCAACAAGGCTGGACAATTTTCTACAGGACTTTCGTTTTACATGTCGTTATATGACCTCAGTAGGGAAGCACTCTTCACTACAGGATCTACAGAATACACATAAAAACTCAGCATGTACTGATGTGTCACTACAGGACCTCTACAACACATCATTATAGGATCTCAGCTGGAGAAGAGGCTCCCTTAGAGGATTATACTAAATCAAGAACATCCCTTATAGGATCTCAGCTGGGGAGGAGGCTTCCTTTGAGGATTATACTACATCCTGAACATCTCTTATAGACCAACACTGGTCCTGTTGGCTTTCAGAAGCTTTGCAACGAAAATCATGATTTCATTTGGCAAAACCGGACACTCCTTGAACGAGTTTGAAATTCTTGCTTCGTCATACTTTGCTCTGCAGAGTAATGAACTTTTTAATTTATGAATATTGGAAAATGAGAGAGCAAATAAAAAACAAGATGAATGACAGTCAAGTATTGAATCATTTGTGTTTTAGTGTTATCTAATCTTTACTTGTATCGTGGTAAAACAATTATTGATGAGAAAGAAAGTTCACTGCCAATAGTGATTTTTTTTTATATATGCTAAATTAATTTAGATATGTTAAAATTTTACTAGCTGCTTTTTCATTACTTTGCTGATTAGTTTGTAAAATAAGATAGCTGTAATTGGAGTTTTAATACTAAAAACTGATAATAACTTGTTTTGCTGGAACTCCACGTTAACTACATTTTTTTCTTTAACAGACCAAACCACTATATAGACTAAAAATACTAGAACAAGCTTTTATAATCTATAAATTTTCATCGCAGCTTTGATATTTGAAATAACCAATCAAATGGATAATAGTACATAACGTACAAAAAAGCATGAAGTAAATCCTTAATCCTCATCTGGATAAAATATGTTAAAAAAATTGCCTTTAGAATGAGACATCACGTTAGCCGGATAAGATTTCCAAAATAAGTAACTTATATATCTATTCCTGGGTTAAACTTTTTTATTTCCTTAAACAGACAAGCTAATTTAACAACTAATTAGAGCTTAAATCTCCTTGAACCTTACTGAAATTCAAGGACTTCCAAGAAATTAGGGTCATTGAGATCCTATTACTCGAATGTGTTCTTGATCTGTCTCTCCTAAGCTTTCTTTCCATTTATACACACATTATACAAAACTAGAGAGGCACTCAGTAGAGGGCTTATACCTTCGCCACGCTAAGCAATGTTATCTTGCTCTTAACTCTACTGCGTAATTGTACTTTGATTTATTTCTTCAAAATCTAATAGATTTGTCCTTCAGTCATACCCTACATGTCCACCAAGTCTCGTTGAGATTGGTTCCGCAGGTTTTGCCTAATGTTGTTCACAAAAAAAAAAAAAAAAAAAAAATTACAGATTCATCATACTTGGGTTATACCCAACATAATTTATGAGTTTGGTTAAAATCGACTCGGTAGTTTTTGTGTAAAGTTGCTCACAAACAAACAAACAAACAGACAGGATTGAATACATACCCTTCGCAAAATCTTCGATTTTGGCTATGGCAAATCGCCTTTTGAATGTTGAAAAATAAGTCCTTATTTAATTCTAACTACATTTAGTCGATGTAAATCTCTAGTCTAAGCTAAGATCCCCAGGTTCACCGGACAGACACAGGAGAAGTGGCAAGGAGTCGGCCGTGCACGATGAATGCTACTTTCTCCTGGCTTAAATTCCTCGCAGGCAGAAAATGTTAACCCTCGCTCGAATTCAGAGAAGAGGATCCTATATAGTAGACGCGGCAGTGTGGCCTTTACGCGCTGGAGTGTAAATTGCCCCAAGCCACTGCGGCTGACCAGTTTCCCTTTCGATGGATATTTTGTATGGATGAAATAGATATTTAAACATTTCGTTGCCGGATTAGATAATTTATTTTATTGACAGTAAATTAATACGTATATTGTTTGCTTTGAGTAGTTAATGCTCTATTTAAATTGAAATTGAATAATTCTGTTAGAGATCAAGTTCAGGTGATTTGTGATAAAGGTTACTGTACATATTTACATACACACACACACACACATATATATATATATATATATATGCATATATATATATATATATATACATACATATATATATATATATATATATGCATATATATAATATATATATGTATATATATAAATATATATATATATATATTATACATATATATATATATATAAATATATATATATATATGTGTGTGTGTGTGTGCGTGTATATATATATACATACATACATATAAATATATATAATATATATATGTATATATATATATATATATATATATATTTATATACTTTTATATGTGTGTGTACACAAACAAACACACACACATGCATATATATATATATATATATATACATATATATATATACATATATATAGTTGTATTTGTTTCTATGTATTTCCTATTTTATATAATTACATACTCACTCGTACATGCATAAATATACACTTAATAGACTCGGCAATTCACCTATGTAAGAGTGGTTGACTGAGCAAAGGATTCAGTGTATACTTAATTATTGTATTACTTATGTATTTATGAAAGATTTATACATCTATGTATACCTTGATATGATAATACAGTGAATCAGTTTAAACCTCTCAATTAATTTTTGCTTTAACTACAAGTGTGTTTTATAATATTTTATAGTAATCTAGTTCTTTAATTTATTATCTTTTTATTTAACTCAGTTTTAACAAATACATAAATTTTAGAGTTTAAAAATACAGAATTGCTGGTATAATTCGGTTCCAGTTTCAAAGTCTGGAAGCTCTGGTTTACCATTATGATAAAATTGTTATCTTCCAAAAGGCCCCTGAAATATATATTACAATACTATAATATACAGTAAATAAAAATGAATAATAAAATAAAGTAGGATAATTAATAACGCATCAGCAAATAAAAAATACAGAAAATAAAAATACCTCGACTGATAAAAGTTTTATCTTCCTCAAGGCCCCTGAATTATATATTTCCCTTCTATGATATAAAATGAATAAAAAAATAATAAGATAAAGCCTAATAATAAATAACACATCGGTAAATAAAAGCTACAAAAAATGTACCTCCACTGCTAAAAATTTTATCTTCTACAACCTGAAATATATATTTCACTAATATAATAAAAAATGAATGAAAATAATTAATAAAAACAGCACGTTAAGCAATAACGTATTAGTAAGTGTGAAATTAAAAATAAATAAAAACCAAAAACGTACCTCGGAAATAAAAATCCAAATAGATTTAATCCACAATAATCTCTTTTGAATACAAAGCCACTTCCTTCCAGGAAAAAATGAAATAACGTATTAGTAAATGTGAAATTAAAAATAAATAAAAACCAAAAACGTACCTCGGAAATAAAAATCCAAATAGATTTAATCCACAATAATTTCGTTTGAATACAAAGCCAATTCCTTCCAGGAAAAAATGACTGAGGTTCCAAAAATCTGCAAATTAATCAGGAACCATTAATCTCACCAGAGCCTCTCGCGCTGCGTCGCCAAGTTGGAAAAAGCGAAGCGCAATTTCACGCCTTTTGTAAACCCATAATGATTGGACAAGAGAGATGATTGGGCGAAAAATCTATTTCACTCGTTTCAGTATTTCTTTTCCAAAACAATAGGATCAATGAATAATAATAATAATAATAATAATAATAATAATAATAATAATAATAATAATAATAATAATAATAATAATAAAAATGATAACAATAATAAAATAATAATAATAATAATAATGATAATAATAATAATTCTGGAACCCCTCACAATAAATCATCAGTCTCTGTAAACTATTAATAATAATAATAATAATAATAAGGATAATAATAATAATAATAATAATAATAATAATAATAATAATAATAATAACAATAATAATAGTAATAACAATAAGAAGAAGAAGAAGAAGAAGAAGAAGAAGAAGAAGAAGAAGAAGAAGAAGAAGAAGAAGAAGAAGGATCAACAGATTTGGTCATGGTAATAATAGAAATAGAATAAACTAATTCCAGTGAAACGAGAAGTGCTCCATAAAACAATTTTGTTATCAAATTATTATTTCGAATAATAACTTTAATTATCTTATCGTGAAACTAATTGAACTAATATAATGATTAATACTGATTGCCTATCACAATAATTGTTAGGTTATGCAATCATGCAAGTCAAGAATAAATTTGCAAATATAAAAAGGTCTGTTATTACGAACAATTTTATTGTGGGATTATATTCACTGTTTTTTTCTCTTCTCTTCCGTTGGATCTTAATATTAAAAGAAAGTTGTGTCTTTTGTCTAGCAAATTGTCTTGAACTCATTTGTATATACAGATTCATTCGCTACAATACACAAATATAGGCATATTCACATACATAGGTAAGTGTGTGTATATATATACACACACATATATATTTATATATACTGTATATATATATACATATATATATACATATATATATATATATATATATGGGTGTGTATATATATATATATATATATATACATATATATATATATATATATATGTGTGTGTGTGTATATTATCATCATCTGCTCCTACGCCTATTGACGCAAAGGGCCTCGGTTAAATTTCGCCAGTCGTCTCTGTCTTGAGCTTTTAAATCCTCTACTACTTGACGCTTCATAGACTTGAACCATGTAGGCCTGGGTCTCCCAACTCTTCTTATATATATATATATATATATATATACACATATGACATACTGTATATGCATATATATATGTATGTATATATATATATATATATATACACATATGACATACTGTATATGCATATATATATGTATGTATATATATATATATATATATATAAACACGCACACGTGTATATATATGTACTTACTTTAAGTGCTGCTTCTCTGGTCCTAAATTGCAGGGGAATCCTATTCTCTATATGACCTTCACAATCATTTTGTCATGTTCGTTCCAAAGCATTCAACATTTCACAGCAGATTTGTTCATTTATTGTCAAATCCACATTATCGAAGTACTTGGAGAACAAGAAAGTCTTCAGTTTCCTCTTGAAAACCTTAATATCTTCAGTCTTTCAGATGTCTAGTGGAAGCTTATTGTATAGTCTCGGGGCGGCCGCGTATTTAAAAGTTCTAGAACCTACAGTTGTATCTAGGTTCCAATAACTTGAAACCATATGTAACTATTCTAGTGTCAACACGAGAAAATATAAAGCATATGTGCATACATAAAAAGTTTATGTATACAAATACGCTTTAGTGAAACTCTATTTTAGTTTTAAATGTTCTCTAATCATTATAAGATGGATACCAGGAGACTTATGAGTTCGGTTGAGGTTAGATAAATGTGCGTAACATATATTGTAGTGAGGTTTAGTTAAAATAATATATCATGAGATTTTTTAAATAAGTTTAAAAAAGGAAAAACGCTGGTATAAATCAACATTAATTACCTGAGACGTAGTTCCTATATTTTATTCAAACAATGTTGATTCTTAATATGATTATAATATAGCCTACCTATTATGAGGGTAGCAGTATACTCCCATGACAGTTTTAGAAACAATAAAAATATTCTATCAAAATATTTCAAAGAAACCAAATCATTAAGTCTAAGTTCAGGTCGAGTCATCAGAGCTACAAGAACTTTCAGTTACTGACCCACTTAGAGAAGAAAACAGTCCCTTGATAAATGGAGAAAATGATACGTGCTAATTATCCTCCTGGCAAATCGTTCTTGGTGGTCTATAGGCTGGTCTTTAGCGGGGGTCAATCATTGCGGAGTCATTTAAAACTGCGTCGGGGGAACCAGGGGAAGTGCTGTGTCCTTTGTGGTTTCTTTGGAGTTATTCCCCGCATGATGGGAGTCATGATAATGATGATGATGATGATGAGGATGATAATGATGGAAGAGTCGGTGATGGTGATGAATTTGGAGAAGCGGGTTTGGTTGAATAGAATGCATCAGGTGGCTTTTGAGTGTAAACTAACTCTCTCTCTCTCTCTCTCTCTCTCTCTCTCTCTCTCTCTCTCTCTCTGCACACAAATGTGCTTATGCACACTCACAATATAAACCTCTATATTAAATTATATATATATATATATATATATGTGTGTGTGTGTGTGTGTGTGTGTCTGTGTATGTATTGTATATTGTATATATATACTGTATATATACATACATACATATATATATATATATATATATGAAATATATATATATGTTTCTGTGTATTTGTATACCTTTGCAAAGTAGTATCGTGGACCAAGATGAAAGCAAGAATTTTGCTTAAACAATAAACTCAGCTATACAAAACAGCAGACAATAAACGAATAAATGCTAAGAAAAAGGCAATGAAAAATACTACTGCTTTAAAAACTGCATTTCAGACTTTGAGCATGAACTACCCATTAGGATAATTGTACACTTTGCCGTTAAGGTACCTATCTGCGACCATATATAATTAAAGTTATTAGCTGGTAAGATGTCAAAAGTGTTGACAGCCAGAGACCTTAGTTCAGCCAGTGAGTGAAGGGTGCATAATTTTTACATGGAGCTGGGCCACTCCTGATTTGACGGCAATTGCATAGCAGGCAAGATTTGCATATTTCATTTGTTTCTAAGTATATATATATATATATATATATATATATATATATATATATATATATATATATATATATATATATATATATATATATATCAATGTTTGTTTTATCCGTTTTCCATTTCATGATTTTTTCTTGCAAATTGATATTCCAAATTTTAGGTTACTAAATAACAAATCAAATTCCCAGAGTACACACCATAAGATAATGATGGTAATAATAATAATGTTAAAGATAATGAGGAAAATAATGGTAATGATAATAACAAAAAAAAAAAAGGAAACGAAATATTAACTAAGCGCTTTCATGTTCTCTTTACACCTCATCAAGGTCTTTTGATTTCAAAATACATATATAATACAAAGAAACCTCTATGTATACACGCATATATATATATATATATATATATATATATATGTATGTATGTATGTATGTATGTATGTATGTATGTATGTATGTATGTATGTATATATATATATATATATATATATAAATTTATATATATATATATATATATATATATACACACACACACACTGTGTGCGTGTATACGGCAACGTATGTATGTACGTGTCTCATTAAAATTCATGAGCTTCCTCCATAGACTGCAATTATAGGGATAAATTCTCTATTGATCCAATGTAGTAATTACAGAAGAAATTATAGACGGTGCCTAGACACATTCTGCGGTGTTGGGTAACTTGTGAAATAACCTTAATTGTTTACGCGTTGCTGGGCGTGAGGTAACTGGCGTCTAGATAGTCATCAATTAAGCAATACGATAATTAAAGTCATTATAGCATATAGTGATCTACGTCACTGTTGATGTTTTTGCTTTATTTGAGGCTTTATTGCGTCAACTATTAGTGACTGAATCTTTATTTTGATTTTTATAAAATCTGTTGAATGTAAAGTTGTGGTTGCCGATGTGGTAACGTCCCTGACAATTCCTGCTCAAACTCGTTAGTTCCTTTGGTCGCTACAACCTCACTATCCTTGTGAGCTAATAGGTCTATCTGATGAGTCATCAGCAGCCATTGCCTGGCCCTCCTTGGTCCTAGCATGGGTGGAGAGGGGGCTTGGGCACTGATCATATGTGTATATGGTCAGTCTCTAGGGCATTGTC
>NC_090742.1:6550464-6552964 GCF_036898095.1 Palaemon carinicauda
TTCCTCGCCATCTATTGGTTGAAAAAAAAAACATCTAAATAGTCCCTGTATCTATAATCGTCCTACTTCTAACGGCTATTTTAATTATAGCCTAAATCCAGAGGACGTTCTTGGGGTCATATTTAGGACGATGATCGTACAAGGTAAATGCGTTCACTACCCTAAGTGCCCCTTTCCCAGTCTCTTCGTGCCAAGATTACTTTCCTGTTGGAGCCCATGCCAAAAATGGGCACGGTGGCTTTGGAAAGCTTTGACCGGAGATTAGCTCTGCTCTTGATTGATTACGTATTAGAGCTCTAATTTGTGCTGCAGCTAATAATAATTACGCTGTCTCATTGGAGACCTCTTTTTGTTTCTCCCCATTTCTCTTTTAATTATTATTATTATTATTATTATTATTATTATTATTATTATTATTATTATTATTATTACTATTATTATTATTATTATTATTATTATTATTATCATTATTATTATATTGTTGTTGTTACAAGAAACTTGTTATTAAAAAACTGGATAAGTTACTCAAAAATCTCTCTCTCTCTCTCTCTCTCTCTCTCTCTCCTCTCTCTCTCTCTCTCTCTCTCAAAAACGACTATTCTCTGGCTATTTGTAAAGAAAGATAATCAATACATAAAAAATTGCTAAAAGAAAATCTTTATCAAATTAAAGCTGCAAAATGACGTTTGTATAACAGAAAATTATTCAAACATCAATATTTGTACAGAAAACTATTGAAAACAGAGGTAGTAAAAATCATGAACGATTACTATTGATAGAAAATCTTATTCTATAATGTAAGAAGATAAAAAATATATTGTACATAAGCTATTGAGGTCAAACGAAACGTAAAATGGATAAATGTGAACGATGAAATTTAAAGTGTAGAAAATAAAAAAAATAGCAAAGTTGACAATGCCAAACTAGGTAATTTTGGTAGTGTCTCTCATGACCCTCTTTTCTAAAAGATACGCATGTTTCGACAAAATGAGAGAGAGAGAGAGAGAGAGAGAGAGAGAGAGAGAGAGAGAGAAAATAAAAAGTTAGCAAAATTAACAACACCAAACTATGTAATTTTTGTATTGTCTCTCATTTACTTCTTTTCTAAAAGCTACCCATATTTCGACAAAATGAGAGAGAGAGAGAGAGAGAGAGAGAGAGAGAGAGAGAGAGAGAGAGAAAATAATCAAATTGTCAGAAATGAAAATAGAAGCATGCTATATTCAAAAAATATAATTATCATATAATTGGAATCAATCTGTCGTAAGATCTTTGTCATCTCAAAACCACATACCAGCATCTTGGCCATCTGTCTTTCCAAGAGATGTGACAGATAGAAATCAAAGAGGGTGAAATGTGGCCAAGATATTGGTTAGGTGACTGCCGCCATCTTTATGACGTCATAGGGAGGTTTCTTCTTCTTCGTTTTTTTTTTTTTTTTTTTTTTTTGTGGCTCCGAAGACAGCCACATAGAAAACCGCGATTAACTTCGTCTTCCAGAAATGTCTTCGCTTAGATTCCAGCGGATGTCGTACGAGATATGGCCGAAAGGATTCCAGTACCAGTCACAGAGAAAGTAAATATGATTGGTATTCGACATACTAAGTGCATGAAGAATCGACATTGACACGAGAACTGGTTTACGGTAATCGTTAAAGGGAAAGAGCGATATTTGTAGCACATGTTGGAGCGAATGGAAAAAAAAATTTAAGAGGGATTTCTTCACTCTGTTGTTAAACGTAACGTGCTTGACCATGTTTAGTAAGTGTTAGAAAAAGTAAAAGGAAAGAAATGTAACCAATGAGAAATCAGGTCGACATAATGAGACCAGAAAATAAAACAACACATGAATTGTGGATAGGAAACGTGGTCATGACTGCAAAAGAGAGAGAGAGAGAGATAGAGAGAGAGAGAGAGGGAGAGAGAGAGAGAGAGAGAGAGAGATTCACCCGGTGTCAGATAAGGCTAATAATTGAATGCGTTCCACACGAAATTTCGCAATGCAACTGGTTTGCAGATATTTATTAGCATCTTCGAAGTATCATGAATGTAAGTTTCGGGTATCAGTGATAATTGGAGTGTTGGGAGAATTTTATATTTGAAATCATACATGCATATATATATATATATATATATTCAAATAAGCCATATATATTTTTGATACATTAATGTCTGGATTTTCTTAACGACCTCGGGATCAGATATATATATATATATTATTATATATGTACTGTATATATTTTTGTATATATATGTGTGTATAAATTTACACACACATATATATACAATACATATATCATATATAATATACAGTATATATACATATATGTATGTATGTATGTATGTATATATAAATTTTCATACATATACACAGTAATATATTATAAATGATATAGTTTAAATTCATACATACATACATATATTTGTGTGTGTCTATGTGTGTCTCTATGCATGTGACAGTGTGTGCGTTAGTGTCTCTGCAGAATCAATAGACTAATAA
>NC_090742.1:6557964-6565464 GCF_036898095.1 Palaemon carinicauda
TCAGCGATCAGGAAGCTTTTCCGAGCGAAAAGGGCACCCCTGCGAGTCGGTGCAAATCTGCCTCACAAAAAAGGATTGACTATAGTGCCACCTGGAACACCACATTTCGCAAAGCAATCTACCGTCCCTCGCTGGTCGACCCCCAGAGAAATTGGGCTGGATAGTCTTCGCTGGCCACCCTCACCGTCTCAAGGGCAGCCTGCCTTGGCCTACAAGTGCGATAGCCATCCACTTCTCTCGTAACTAGTTCAATACAACCCACATAAAGATGCAGCCAATTCTGCATCTTTCATTTTTTTTCACACACTTCGCTGTTGGCAGATGTCCGAGTTAGGTATGTAGGTCGGTTTGTTACACAAGGCGCTCTGGAATGATGCGTAAGCCTGATGAAATGAAGTACTGTGGATTTCCAGTCCTTGCCTTTGAAGTTTCTATTGGAAGATTCCGGGTATTTCGAAACTGACTCTAAAGCAAGCTGTTCTAGCTAAAGATTAATCTTTTCCAAGTACTGCAAAATTCGAAAGCAGCCCAAGGAGATGAAAAATAGATTTCCAATCCTTGCCTTTGAAGCTTCTATTGGAAGATTCTGAGTATTTCGAAACTGACTCTAAAGCAAGCTGTTCTAGCTAAAGATTAATCTTTTCCAAGTACTGCAAAATTCGAAAGCAGCCCAAGGAGATGAAAAATAGATTTCCAATCCTTGCCTTTGAAGCTTCTATTGGAAGATTCTGAGTATTTCGAAACTGACTCTAAAGCAAGCTGTTCTAGCTAAAGATTAATCTTTTCCAAGTACTGCAAAATTCGAAAGCAGCCCAAGGAGATGAAAAATAGATTTCCAATCCTTGCCTTTGAAGCTTCTATTGGAAGATTCTGAGTATTTCGAAACTGACTCTAAAGCAAGCTGTTCTAGCTAAAGATTAATCTTTTCCAAGTACTGCAAAATTCGAAAGCAGCCCAAGGAGATGAAAAATAGATTTCCAGTCCTTGCCTTTGAAGTTTCTATTGGAAGATTCTGAGTATTTCGAAACTGACTCTAAAGCAAGCTGTTCTAGCTAAAGATTGATATTGTCCTAGTACTGCAAAATTCGAAAAGCAGCTCAAGGAGATAAAAAACAGATTTCCAGTCCTTGCTTTTGAAGTTTCTATTGGAAAATTCCGGGTATTTCAAAACTGGCTCTAAAGCAAGCTGTTCTACCTAAAGAATAATCTTTTCAAGTACTGTAAAATTCGAAAGCAGTGTAAGGAGATAAAACATAGACTATTTTCAATTATATCTCTGAAAGTTACTGTGAGATCTACCAATTCATTTTTCGTCTCTCTTTCTAGGTTATTAGAAATAATTACACTGCAAACTTAACCCCTTGACCCCATTCCAAAGAAGTCAAATTAATCAGTTATCACACCATTTTAATTTCGCCTCCGGGAAATTGTTCAATAATTCCTCCTAGATTAGAACTGCCATGTTTCAACATACCCAACATAATTTTCATCAACCTGGGTATATGGAGCATTCTTCTATTATTATTATTATTATTATTATTATTATTATTATTATTATTATTATTATTATTATTATTATTATTATTATTATTATTATTATTATTATTATTGTTGTTGTTATTAGCTAAGCCACACCCCTAGTTGGAAAAGTAAGATGCTGCAAGCCCAAGGGCTCCAACAGGGAAAAAAGCCCAGCGAGGAAAGGAACTAAGGAAATAGATAAACGATTTAAGAAGTAATGAACAATTAGAATATTTTAAAAACATTTGCAACATTAAAACAGACATTTCATATATAAACTATAAAAGAACGTATGTCAGACTGTTCAACATAAAAATTATTTGCTGCAAGTTTGAACTTTTGAAGTTCTACTGATTCAACTATCCAATTAGGAAGACCATTCCACAACTTGGTCACATAGAATTGATTTATTATACCCTGCCCATGTTCCAAATACCGAGGGAAATTCATCTAGATCTTATTAAAGTCACCGGACTTTGTTACCTTGAACCTTCCAACTTTTAGATGACGGTGGGGGTGTTGCGAGAGGGTGTTGACGGGTGAGGTTTGGAGGGGTGGAAGAGGGTAGGAGCTGGGGGTGAGGGGTGATATGGGAGGCCCTGTTGCCTCACCTGAGTTGTTGTACTTAACGAGAGCTCATTCAATAGTAAAAGGAAAATGACCAAACATTTTATTTTTTTTAGCATGTGTTGAAAATATACCAGTATATATTAGTACAATTATCATCATACTTTTATGCTCCAATCTCTCTCAAGTAATTTCCTGAAGGGTCTTTCATCATTTCAACATTTAATGCGTTTATGATAACTAATAAGAGCTTGGGTATCAAGGTTCATGATTGAAGAAATAGCTTTGCAAAATGTTGTTATTATTATTATTATTATTATTATTATTATTATTATTGTTGTTGTTGTTGTTGTTGTTGTTGCTGTTGTTGTAGTTCTTATTATCATTATCAT
This sequence comes from Palaemon carinicauda, assembly GCF_036898095.1. NCBI lineage: Eukaryota > Metazoa > Arthropoda > Malacostraca > Decapoda > Palaemonidae > Palaemon > Palaemon carinicauda. Next base: position 6,560,445 of record NC_090742.1, read on the forward strand.
TATCATTGTTAATATTAATATTAATATCAATATCAATATCAATATCAATATCAATATTAATATTATTATTATTATTATTATTATTATTTTATATTTTTTATCTTTATCATTATCATTATCATTATCATTATCATTATCATTATTATCTTAGGTGTTGTTGTTGTTGCTTTTGTAGTTGCTTAAAATATGCTTATATTCATGTAAAGAAATTAGAAGACTGCAAAAAATAAAGAAAAAAAAATACCTTCAATTGAATAAAGTTGGAATGAAATTACTATATTACTTTTTATCTAGCTATGTTACTTATAATCTAATTTCGTATATAGGCATTCTAAGCACATTTGCATTAATAATAATAATAATAATAATAATAATAATAATAATAATAATAATAATAATAATAATAATAATAATAATAATAATAATAATAATGATAATTGTGGCCTTGTTGAATCATTTCAATCTAATCTGACACCTAGAATAACATAGGCAAGTTAATCTAAAATAATTCCAAAGTAATATAGTAAGTATAAGCAAAATGACAAATACAGTACCTAAAAAAGAGAGGATAAGAAATATTGTGAAGGTTTTAATAACAGGAAACCCTTGTAAGAGATTTAATTCTATTTCATGGTTAGTTTAAGTAATTCCTGGACGATGATAGACTGGAATAGGGGGATTCTGCCCTTGATTGTACAATTGACTTCATTGATTCTGGTACACTTTACCTTAAGCTAAGGAGACGTCAGTGTCCCGGAATCACTGAAGCCAACTGTACAAGCTGTCTTCATTGGGTCATGGCTTCGAAAAAAAAGAAAGAAGATGAAAAGATGTGGGTTGGGTCCGGGACCTTATTGGGCATTCAAGAGCGTTCTCTCTCTCTCTCTCTCTCTCTCTCTCTCTCTCTCTCTCTCTCTCTCTCTGTTCCATCCCCACCCGGTCGTTTACATTGGAAATCTGGGCAAATTCACATCTCCAGCTTAAGAAACAAGACGTATTACTTTTGTGAATGTGTCCAGTTTTTACATTTTTTCCCATTTCTTACTATTTTTTTTCCTTATTCTCATTTTTAGAATAAACCCTAAGTAAAATAAACGGAAAAATAATGTATTTTCCCATTTCTTACCATTCCTTCTTTATTATTCTTTCTTAAAATAAACCCCTAGTAATAAAAAGAAACATACTACTTCACTCTGCTGACTTGCGAACCGTTACTGTTTTCTGAAAGGCTGCAATTTTCGAGATTAAGAAAGTCACGGTCAATGTCTAGGCGCGTGCGAAACACGTCCCCGCTCTCTTTGTGATGTTCCAGTGACCCTCTTTGTCTCCTGTTTGGTTTTGTCGTTTAAAAAAAAAAAAAAAAGGAAGGAAGGAGAAATAAAATGAACTCCTTTTCTGCGTTCGGTCTTAGGTAACAGCTGTTCGTACTAAATCCAGAGAAATATCATTGGTAGTATTCAATTTTTTAAATACAAAAGACAGTCTCAGCAATATGTTGATTTTCAAGAAAAAATTACTCTACCATATAGATTTACAAGTGGAAAAGGCGTCACCACTTTTGTCGCTTAAACAGAAAATAAAATAAAAATGTTAAAATCAAAATCAACTGCTTTATTCTTTTAGATTCTGTCGTTTAGACAGAAAAGCATATAATAGAAAATACATTTTATAAGCTTTTTTTGAGTCGAATTCTGTCTCTGACGAATAAGTTATAAAAAAAGAAAATCACTTGACTTCGTGACACTATTTTCATTCAGTAATTTAGATAGAAAATAAAACAAAACAGAAACAAGTCACATTAAGTTCTTGTCTATGTTGGATTCTAGTATTCAACCAATACAATGTTAAAAAGTTAGATTAAAGAAAAAGATTCTGTTAGAAAAAAAAAATGTCTGAGTTGACAACAAAGAGAATTATCTCAAAGGATAAAGACAAACAATCTATAGCAATGAGTAAAAATCTTCTTCGAAGATCAAAAAGAAAAATACCATCCTATTATGAGGATAAAAGGAGAAGGAATAAAAGAGTTATTTTCCTTGGGAGAAAATTAATTTAAAAAACGTAGAGAGTATTACTAAGAAAAATAGAAATTACCTTAAACTTATAACATTCTTCGAATTGAATAAAGTGGGTTAAAAAAAATAACTAAGCTCAATAAAATTAAGGAATCAACTTTTCTTTGAGATAAGAGTAAATAAGTTGTTCTTAAAAGGACAAAAAAGTAAGGACTTTTATTGAAATGAAAAATGAAAATAACATGATAAACATACATTTTTATGGAATAAAATGACCACCAAAATAAACCAGTTACAGAAAAAAAAACTTTTGAGAAAAGTAAAAAACCCTATTAAAGTAAGAAAAAAAACAGTCATGGAGACCATCCTTGTGACAAAATAAGATTATAAAAATAAGAAAACGAAATAAACTAGTGCAGAAATAGAAAAAAAAAAACTTTCAGAGAGAAATAAAAACCCTCATGACAGAAAAAAACGACACAGTGGCCATCCTTGTGACAGAACAAGATTAAACAAACAGGAAAAGGAGGAAGGAGATTTGTCTAGCGAGAGAATGAAGTGTGCTAAATAGGCCAGCCATTTTTCATCCTTCCTCCCTTTCCCTCTCACTCTGTTTGATACTCCAGAAAAAAACATGTTTAGACGGAAGGTCATCCCGGAGCCTCGTACTGTTTTCGCCTGGCGCATACGAATGAACTCGAGTTCCACATCTCGCAAAGCTTGTTCTGTTAATCTGGGCGTTTAATCTCTTTCCTCACTGGGCTATTTTTTCATGTTCGAGACCTTGAATTCCGAAACACTTGCTTGCAATCTTCTTATGAATAAAACATCCGATGTCTTTGTTACGTTCTCCGGTTTTCTCAATCTGTGATTATTATCTACAATATAGGTTAAGGAACCGCTTATCACTTTAGTGATTTTTTTACTATCATTATTCATGTTTCCTTTATTTGCCATTTCTTTATCAATGTTGTTACTGTTCTTGAAATATTTTATCAGATGTCTGTTTCGCTCTTCAATTTTCTTAATCTGTGATTATTATCTAGATTGAATATTTATTAGGGAACTTCTTGAGGGATTGTTTTACTATCAAGATTCATGTTTCCTTAACCTTATTACTGCCAGTGGTGAATTCAAGGAAACTTCTTATGTAGCAAAATTTTCAAGACCCAACAAAATTCTTGCTTTTTTATATATTTTGGTAAGTTCTCATCAAGACCTTTCTATTGAATACCAACTTTCTTTTTTAAATCTTGACTTAGTCACCAATGGCAGTGAAAGGGTTAAACTGCAATTTCTTTATCAATGTTGTGACTGATCTTGAAACATTTTATTTCAATTGTTCAATGCTTCTCTTGTAGTTTATTCATTTCCTTATTTCCTTTCCTCACTGGGCTATTTTTTCCTGTTTGAGCCCTTGGGCTTGTAGAATCTTGGTTTTCCTACTAAGGTTGTAGCTTAGCTACTACTACTACTACTACTACTACTACTACTACTACTACTAATAATAATAATAATAATAATAATAATAATGATAATAATAATAATAATAAAAATAGTAGTGATAACGATAACGATAATAATGATAATGATAATACGCATAATAATAATATGTTTCCAAAATGGGTTATGACGTTAATTGCAAATCAATTGAAAATCTCGGGATAGAGAAGAGTTTTCTATTTTTATTTCTTTTGGACCATAGCACTCTCCCGTTTCTATTATTCTGGTACGGGTCAGTACCATAAATAGTGGACCTGTCTCTTTGGAGAACTGGTTTTGTCATTCACTAGACAATTATCAGTTTAATATCCAATTCCGTATTCCTCTCTCATTCTCAATTGATCATTTGTTCTACTACTTCAGGTTATCATATACTCATTCATGAAGAAGTAAAGAACAGATGAGAGTTGAAGTGTATATCACCATTGAAGAAGTAATTGAATCATCAGTATCAGTTATTTCAGAAGTAATTATGTAGTAATGAAGAAGTACTTCACATTTGGGTAATTCCCTGATAAAGACATTTTCAGAAAACGAGGAATAATGAAGCAAGAATCAGACGAGAAATCAATGTTGTCATAAATAAAAAATAGTCTGATGGCATTAAAGAATTAATATAAGCTCCAGTATCAGTTATTTCAGAAGAATCAATTATGTAGTATTGAAGAAACTCTTCATAGATGGATAATTCTCGTGTAATTCATTTTCAGAAAACAGAGAATAATGAAGCAAGAAAGTCAGACGAGAAAGCAACAATTTTACAGTAAAAAAAAAAAAAAAAAAAAAAAAAAAGTCTGATGATGAAAAAACACCATACTGACAATATAATATAATAATAGAGTAACTGTAATATAATAATGAAGAAGACTTTATTAATGTAGCCACACCCTTGACCACAGATTTTCAGAAAAAAAAAAGAATAATAACAGCACAAAACAGTAATAAAATGATAAACTGACATTACAGGAACCACTGATTTGATAATGAGTATCTTGTTGCCTGAGGGTACAACCGGGCACACTATTCTATCTTATTTCTCTTCTTGTTTTGTTAGAGATTCATAGTTTATATTTATATTTTAAGGCTGTTACTGTTCTTGAAAAATATTTCATTTTTCCTTGTTTCCTTTCCTCACTGGGTTATGTTCCCTGTTGGAGCCCCTGGGCTAATAGCATCCTGCTTTCCCGGAGCCTTTGGGCTCATAGCATCTTGCTTTTCCAACTAAGGTTGTAGCTTAGCAAGTAATAATAATAATAATAATAATAATAATAATATTAATAATAATAATAATAATAATAATAATAATAATAATAATAATGATAATGTAGAAAATCTCTAATTTAGACGAAGCAGTCTCATCGTGAAACAAGTGTTCTTGGAAACCACGAATGTCTGCCAAGGCCGAGTGATTCAACCCCCCTACCCCCTTCTCTCTCATAAAAAAAAGAAATCTTAATAATCCCTGCTAAATTCTTATATAATAATACAAATAATGAGACAAT
>NC_090742.1:6580464-6582964 GCF_036898095.1 Palaemon carinicauda
TCAATTATTGCTCTCAGTTTTGTGTAATGTAAATATCTTGTAATTTTTGAAATTCTTGTTACAAGTTTCCTGGACCAAGGGTTCGATTCCCAGCCGGTCAGAAGGTATTGTCTTTGAGTGGTTCCTCCTGGGGCTCTGATCGCGAAGTCGGTAAGAGAATCTAGATATCAATGTATCAAAATACATGGCTTATTTGAATAGGGATATATATATATATATATATATATACATATATATATATATATATATATACATATATATGTGTATGGATGTATATATGTGTGCCCATGTTTACGCGTGCGTGGTGTGTATGCACGGCATGCGGCTGTGAAAGTTAGGAAAATTAATGGCTTTCATTTACATTTCTTTAAACGTTGAAAATGTGACAAAGGAAAAAAAACATAAATGCATAGTTTTCAAGAAAAACGAAACTTCGGTAAAAAAAAAAAAATGTGACATACGTCATAAAACACAAATGGAATATTTTGATTTAACTTACATTGTAAAACTCTTCTTGGAAGTAATAATATTTCATAAGACAGAATAGCTCATTTTCTGATTAATTTCTATAAGTATAAGAATAGTGAAAAATAAAAAAAGAAACGGTGTAAGATAGAATGGAGTAGAAAGCTTTTGATTTATAAGTTTTATAAATATTTGAAAATCTGAAACACCGAAGAAAACACCAGTGCATGAATTTATTGGAAGTAGCCATGCTGACATGGTCAGGCAATGTTCAAAAAAAAAGAAAAAAATTCCTTGAGTTTTATGGACACGAAAATGTATAAAGAAACTTCAAAAACCCATAAAATATCCATGACAGTGAAAAAAATCTGAAAGACTGAAAGACTTCAAATCCAGAAACAGAAAGACCACTAGAGCATAAATCTCATGGACACGGGTATTTGGGGAACAAAGAAACGAAAAGACTCATGACATGAATGCAGAAACGCAGAACGAAACAACTTGTTTCTCTTCCTATGCCTTTCGTGACACGTCATTATTTCAGATGATTATGAAAGGAACTTCGACGTGAAAGGAGGGGAGGGGGGAGGGGGAGCGGGTTGGGGGAGGTCAGTCACTTATAGTGACAGTCCTGAAACAGATGCCGGCGATAGGTCAGGTCATAGCCATGTCCGGATAGGTCATTTAAGGGGTCAGGGGAAATTTCTTGCCAGTCAGTTGGCCCACTTTTTTTTTGGAAAAACGAAAGCTTTCGGATAAGTCGAGTTTTCTTGACACCGTGATACTTGTGGTTTGGGCCTGAATTATTACTTCAGGCTGTATTTGCATGTACGCATGTACGCATGTTTAATATTGCATGTATGTATGTATGTATGTATGTATGTATATATATATATATATATATATAAATGCATATATATACATATATATATATATATATATGTGTGTGTGTGTGTGTGTGTTTGTGTGTATACATACATATATTATGCATATATATACATATATATATATATATATATATATGTATATGTATATATATATATATATGTATATATATGCATATATATACATATATATATGTATATATATATATGTGTGTGTGTGTATACATGCATATATTATGCATATATATACATATATATATACATATATATATACATACATGTATATACAATAGATATAGTATGTATATATATCATATATATACATATACATATACATACGTACATACATACATGTATATACAATATATATAGTATGTATATATATCATATATATATATATATATATACATATATATATGTATATATATATATGCATATATATATATATATATATATATTCATATATATCATATATAATGCATGTATATATTTAGGTGCGTACATATATTTATAGCTATACATATATGTACACTATATACATATGTCTGTATGCATGTATATGTTTAAGTATGTATATATGAATAGTAAAAGAATATCTTTAAATATGATTGCTTATGATTTTAAGTGACGTCACACGAATTCGGAAATTATTTTAAAATTATTTTTCATATTCATGGTTACATATTAACATTACTTTAACCCCAAGCAACAGAATGCAATAAAACCAAAATAAAACAAATATTGAAACAAAGAAACAACCTAATATATCATTGAGCCTTGGTGGTCAAATGTCATATCTTCCCACGAATCACGTGACCAATGATCTTTAACCTCATTTGCGTGTTATTTCGAGCGATATTATGGAAATTAGTTTCAATACTTTTTTATATTGTTTTTTTTTTTGTTACTTTTTTAATATTTATTTACTTCTGTGTACTGACGTGCTATATTTGCTTTGTGTATTTCCGAAAAGTTTACGATTTTCTTAGCTGAAAAACATCAACAAATCAATAAATAATTAATATTTCATATAAATGGATAAACAGATAAAAAACGGGTGAAAATGAATAAATGAATAGATAATCAAGGCAATTATTACATAAATCTATAAGACAAATAAGTAATGAATTTTATGGATAAATGGATAAGCA
>NC_090742.1:6587964-6592964 GCF_036898095.1 Palaemon carinicauda
GTAGGATTAGGAGAGGGACGTACATGCTAATGTTCCATTCATAAATTAATCGCAGCATTGACGCCGTTTGCAGTCTTATAAGAAGCCATTATGGAGTCCCCACGGTCCAGGTATCCCGTTACCTAATGAATTGCCTGAGAATTTTTACCCCTGTTTCAAGCGGTCCGTTATATGGAGACGTCTTCCTCATGCGATAACATCCCTTACTGTTGAACACCAGACTTGGGTTCCAGTTCCTTTGGTTGCTGCAGCCTCGTCATCCTTGCGAGCTAAGGATGGTGGGTTTAGGGGAGCCTATAGGTCTATCTGGTGAGTTATCAGCAGCCATTACCTGGCCCTCCTTGGTCCTAGCTATGTTGGAGAGGGGACTTAGGCTCTGATCATATGTATATATGGTCAGTCTCTAGGGCATTGTCCGGCTTGCTAGAGCAATTTCACTGTCCCTTGTCTCTGCCATTCGTGAGCTGCCGTAAAACCTTTCAAAGGATATTCATCTCATATTGGCTTAGCTCTTTTTGTTTCTTACCAAGAGGTAATGACAGTCCATGAATAGTTTGCTGGACAGAGGGGCGACAGTTGGGGGTTGGGGTGCGACAGTCATTAAGTCCTGGATTGCTTGGGAAACCACAGTGGGTCAGAGAGATTTCCCCCATTGGAGATGGTCTGCTGACTTCTCTTGCTCTTTGGTAATCATCACAATAGCATGGCTATCTCTTTGACTTGCCTTTTTAGTAGATACACTGTAAAAAAGTTGCCGGAAAAAAAGAGTAAAAAACCTGGAATAAGTGTTGCCAAGTATTTACCGTTTTAAAAACGGATATATTGATGTACAAGAGTGATATTAGTGCTAAAAATTTGCCGTAAAAAACGGTAAAAATCCTGGAATAAATGTTGCCATGCATTTACCGTTTTAAAAACGGATGTAATGACGTAAAGGAGTGATATTACACTATTAAAAATTTGCCATAAAAAACGTAAAAGTTCTGTAATAAATGTTGCCAGGCATTTACCTTTTTAAAAACGGGTATATTGACGTTATGGAGTGATATTACGGTCACCAATCAGTAAAGGGTAATAACAAAGTATGGTAAAAATTACGGTTGCCTGTATTTCTGAAAATACCATACAATATTATAAAAAATATCCGATCCAAATTACGGTTTTTTTAACTGTGTAGATAGATAGAAAGATAGATAGAAATATATCATTAATTTGCTTGCTTCTTGAAATCCGAATGTCTCATATATCATCTTTTAAAGGGTTAGTATTTTATCATATCCCCTTAAAATTGAGAGGAAAATGAAAATGGAAACTTTCCAAAATATTCTTTCGAATTATTTGCACTGCATTATCAAAATTGAAGGTCTACATTAGTTGACGTTTTCTTTGTAACACCTTTATGAAGGTTTTAGAAATGTGTTCAACTATAAGAGCTAGCAACGCTTGTTTTATATAACCATACAACTCTTTACAACCAGAATTATTAAATGTCAAGTCACTCTTGAAATTTAGAATAGGAATTTACACGATTCGTCCTTTGGTCAATGAAGGTTTGACTGTTTATATAAATGGAGCTTGAAGGTTTAAAGGATTGAAGGCCACTTATGAATGCAGAGGCAAGGGACAGCGACATTGCCTTATCAAGCAAGACAATGCCCTAGAAACTGACCATATATACATAAGATCAGCGTCCAAACCCCGTCTCCATACTTCTAGGACCAGGGAGGGCCAGGCAATGGCTGCCGATGACTCATCAGATAGACCTATAGGCTCCCTCAAACACCATCATCCTTAGTTAACAAGGATGGTTAGGTTGCAGCGACCAAATGAACTAACAAGTTTGAGCAGGACTCGAACCCTAGTCTAGCGTTCACCAGTCAGGGACGTTACCACATCGGCCACTACAAACAAATATCAAATATAATCAACCCTTCAAAATACTGATGTGAAATGACTGTGACAAGTAATGTCCACTTGAGACGAGGGAACTATACTTAAGTAGCTGGTGACAACGTAATTTACTTACACGAAGGTAGTAGGAGTTACTAAAGTGACCTTGTTGGGAATGGACTTTGCTTTAATACAATTTTCACGAGTAAAGTTTACATAGTTAAAATTAACTTTGAAAAAAAAAATATAATCTTACATCAAATTATTCCTGAGAGAGTTATGCAATTATTATTATTATTATTATTATTATTATTATTATTATTATTATTATTATTATTATTATTATTTGCTAAGCTACAACCCTAGTTGGAAAGGCAGGATGCTATACGCCTCAGGGTTCCAACTGGGAAAATCAGCCCAGTGAGGAAAGAAAATAAAGAAATGAATAAACGATATGAGAAATAATGAACAATCCCCCCAAAATATTTAAAACAGTAACATCCAAATGTATATTTCATATATAAAATATAAAAAGACTTATGTCATCCTGTTCAATATAAAAATGTTTGCTGTAAGTTTGAACTTTTGAAGTTCAACCGAAAGTATGTATTCACTTCTGTCGGTTTACCACTCTCCTAAGTACGGTGTAGATTTTCGCGCAAGTAGATAATAGAAAAATCTGTTTAGCAATTAATATACCTAGAAGAAGAATAGAAAAAAAAAACAGGCCAAAAAGAAATTTACGTACAGATTTTTGCACAAGTAGATAATAGAAAAATCTGTTTAGCAATTAGTATTGCCAAAGGAAGTATTGAAAAAAAAAAAAAAAAAAAAAAAAAAAAACTACGTATCGTCCAGCAAGCAGATGGATGCCATACCTCATTGTTTTATATAAATCAAATAAAATCGAAAAAAAAATCCAACATGGGTCTACAATTTTTAAAAACTTTCCAATGACATCCAAATTGCACTATTAACCAACTTAAGCATAATTAAAACCACTAATTAAGAGAAGGATTTAAACTTTTAATGACCAGTTGCATGACCTGCAGTTAATTGACCAGGCATTGGCTTCCTGCAGCTATAAATTATTTTTAAGTTATTTTACGGCCGCAAATAACTGCAAAATAACTGCAAAATAACACATTGTGAACACATCTTACTGGCTAACTAGCCGTCGTGTCTGCGGTCTATGACGTAATATATCAGATATGCAAATGGCAACCATTTCATGAATTTTATTGTCTTTTTACTGCACTTTAAATCAGTATATTAATTGTTATTGCTGTAATTAGCGGTCCATTATTTCAAGACAATGTTCTTTTTAAGTGATTTAGTGATGACATCGGTTATGCATAGTTAGTGACTTCGTAAATTATGATTATATATAAAATTGGAAGAATGTACTACCGTATAGATAATTTGAGGAAATAAACATATTGGAATATTCTTAAACCAATTATTCAAATGAAATCTAAAATGGAAATATTCGAAGAAATGTTAAGGTTAAAAAAAATTAACTGAGAAGAAACTTATTTTAAGACGAAAAAATAAAAACATTCATTATTTGTAGATTTAATGAAAACATGAGATGAAAGGAAATTTACTTTATATACAGGTGGTCCTTAAATTTTTTTATCAAAATCAAATTACTCCGAAAATAAAATTAAAGGAAAAGATAAAATTTTCTTTGAATAGAATATTTCAGTAGAAGGAAAAATAAAACATCAGATAAAATTAAAAATAAATATTTTCCCATAGGATCTAACACAGGAAAAAGTAAAAGTAAAAAATTTCTTGTATGCTAAAAAATTATAAAAAAAAAAAAAAAGAATAGTCTCTCCTCTATAATAATTCATAAAACTCTGTTTAGGTTTCAACATTTTGAAATTTGAAAATCCACATTAAATCAATAACCATATTTTGTGAGTTAAAGTGAAAAATAAAATAAAATATAAACAATTTAGATTTTCACTTAATTCCAACAATATTTGTGTTAGAGGGTTGAAAACTAGAAGGAACATCAAAGTAGCATATTAATTGAAATAATTTCTTACCATATTTCAACAAGTAGAGTCAAAATAGATAAACCAGAGAATAAAATGCATTTTTTCCTTACACTTAAGAAGTAATTTTTGGTCAGACAGTAAAAGTTTTCTCATATTCTAATTGAAATGAGATTGCCTGATGGGTCTGATTTTCTCTTTAAAAAGAGAGATTAGAGAGCAACATATAATTAAAATTTCTATTTACATAATACGAAATTAAAAGAGAAAATTAAAACCAACTGGCTGTCATCCATGTGACAGAAGCAGCGAAGGTCTTCTTCTTCTGTTAATGGTGGTCTCTTGATAGATTCAGTGGACAGTGAAATCATCAGACAGCCAAGCACGCGTGGAAAGTGAAGGTGATTGATTTACTACGGTCATGAGATGGACAGGAGATGAGGAGAAGGGTTGCGGGGGGGGGGAGAGGAAAGTTAAGAAGTAGTTAGAAGAGAAGGGAGGTACGAAACGAACAGCTTATTTTGTAGAAAGAAATATTTTTCTGATAGTCTTATGATAGGCTGACCATGTTTGAAGGTTTAAATGCCACTCATGAATGGCAGTGGCATGGGACAGTGACATTGCCCCATGGAGCAGGCAATTGCCCTAGAGACTGACCATGTATGCATATGATTAGCGCCCAAGCCCCCTCTCCAGCCAAGCTAGGACCAAGGAGGGCCAGGCAATCTCTGCAGATGACTCAGCAGATAGACCTCTAGGCTCCCCCAAACACCCCATCCTTAGCTCACAAGGACGGTGAGGTTGCAGCGACCAAAGAAACTAACAAGTTTGAGCAGGACTTGAACCCCAGTCTGGCATTCACCAGTTAGGGACGTTACCACGTAGAAAGTAACAGATTTATGTATATACCAAGTGTCTTAATTTCTGAATGGAGATACCTTAATGTGGTGGAAGGGTTTGTATTTCGCCATGATTTACAAAGCTGTACTAGTCCATCCATACTAGGCTGGTTTGCTTTGAGCTATCAGACTGACCACGTAACTGATTTATGGATATACAATTTTTTTTAATTTCTAAGCGGAGATACCTTAACGTGGGGAAAAA
>NC_090742.1:6597964-6602964 GCF_036898095.1 Palaemon carinicauda
GCTGAAAAGTAAAAGCATGACATCTCACATTAAGTAAAATCTAAGGAGAGACTCCATAAATATGTCATTTTATGTGAAATTATTTTTATATAGAATTTAAAATAACTGGTAACTTGATTATATGTTAACGAAAAAAGGCTTTTTTTTTAGAAACTATATACAGTAGATGATATAATTCCTTAATCATATCAATGTTTTGATAACTAAAAAAACTTTTAATCTTTTATTATAAGTTTGTAACGGTAACCTCCTTAACTGTTAACGGAAAAAATGTAGTTTTTATACACTTCAAAAACCCGTAAGTTTAATCGGAATTTCTCCGTAAAAATATACTGTTCTCAGCCGTATTTCAGTAAAATACAGGCGACCGTAAATTGACCATACTTTGTTCTTATATTTAACGGGTTGGTGACCGTAATATCACTCATCTACGTCAATGTATCCGTTTTTAAAACGGTAAAAATCCTGGAAAAAAAATTTTACCAGGCATTTACAGTTTTTTAATGCAAATTTTTAAGCGTGTAAAAACTATATGGATGATACAATGACTTAATCATATCAATTTTTCAATAACTAAAAAATTCTTTATCTTTTTATTATAAGATTTTAACGGTAAACGGTAACTTCCTTATCTATTAAAAAAATGCACTTTTTAAAGAAACTATATGGATAATCTTATTCATCTTCTTCTTTGTCTGCATCTTTTCCCACTTCTATGTGGGGTCGATGTTTCTGGCCAGCGTTCTCCCTCTACCTCTGTCCCACACTTCATCACCGGTTAATCACTTTGATCGAAGCTCATCCTTGATACAGTCCATCCGCCTCAAGGATAATAAAATGACTTAATCATATCAATATTTCGATAACTGAAAAATTCTTTATCTTTTTATTATAAGATTTTAAAACAGTCCAAATCCATGTTTTATATTCTGATTGAGTTTAGAAAATTGCCTTTGATTCTTTTAAAGAATTTACAACAACCAGTAACTTGATCATCTCTTAACTAAAAAATATGTAACCCCACACTTCAACCCCCCCCCCCCCCAATAAAAAAGAATCTATGAAAAATTCTAAATGCATATAGAAAGTGTCCCGATTATCTATAAAAACAAACCTAAATACCACACCGTATAGTTTTTCTCAGCAAAAACTACCCCACTAAAAACATTGATAGCTAATTATTGCAATAGTTTTAAGACAATTAAATTTATTATCAATTCCGAAAATTGCTTCTCACGTAAATGACCTTGATAATCTCTTCGGTTTGAGTACAAAAATAATTCTAAATCATTAAGGTTTAATAGTATTAAATCTTAATTTAAATATCACACCGTATAGTTTTTCTCACCAAAAACCTATCCCATTAAAAACACTAATAGCAAATTATCATAATAGTTTTAAACCAATTAAATTTATTATCAATTTCGCAAATTACTTCTCACGTAAATGGCCTTAATAATCTCTTCGGTTTGAGTAAAAAAAATAATTATAAGCATTAAAATCTAATAGTATTAGGTCTTAATTTTCTCCACCGTTCAAGTACAAATGGACATTTATACAGTATTTTTCAGATCAATACAAATGTCGTGTCAACTGAGTTATTATTATTATTATCATTATTATTATTATTATTATTACTACTACTATTATTATTATTATTTTCATAGCCTACAGAGACTAGTGGTGTACAGTGAAGGGTTTCGGGTTAGATTATTACCATTATTATTATTATTATTATTATTATTATTATTATTATTATTATTATTATTATTAATCCAATGCACATGCAATCACGTGTATATGCATACTAGCCTCTCAATTCCCAAAGAAAATTTACAAAGCACATATATGAAAAATATGAATAATAATATAAAAGAGATTTATACATGGAAAATTTAACACGGGTAAATATACAAATATAAGAAGAAGAAAAACTCAACCTTTAATTTCTACGTTTAACAGTACATTACGATTTGAATAACTCTAGTAACAGCTTTGGTAGTCTGTAAATACTTTAATTTTATTTTTATTCTTCAACAAAATGTTACGACCGCAAAGTTTTTTTTTTTCTATTATTATATTGCTAATTACCTCCGTAATTGTTTAGAACGTAGTTGTTTATTATGCGTAAACGCAGAAGCATAAACATACAAACACACACACATATACGCACACCTTCACACACAAATATACGAGTGTGTATATATATATATATATATATATATATATATATATACAGTATATATATACATTTATGTATGCATATATATATATAAATATATATACATGTATATATGTACATATATATATACGTATATATATATATATATATATATATATATATATATATATATATATATATACAAATCTATATCTAAATATACAAATATATATATGCACACAAATATATACAGATATGTATATATATATATATATATATATATATATATATATATACATATATATGAATATATATGTATATATATGCATATATATACATATATATATATATATATATATATATATATATATATATATATATATATTCATATATATATATATATATATATATATATACTGTATATGCATACAAGTTTTATCATTAACGCAAAGAACTCTTATGCTTTCAAATATGAAGTCAATAATAGCCTTATAGTGTAGAAATCTCTCTGCGTGCGTATATCTGCGTTTTTACATATACGAGTATAATATGCTGGTATATAACTATAATTCATTACAACAAAAAAGGCTATTTCTTATATTATTGCTTAAGCATTAATATTATCAACAAGAAAAATATCACCAACTCTCCAAATGTTTACATAAACATTGCTATGAGGCTACAGTTTCCAAGATCACAGCTAAGTAAATTGTCGAACAGGTGAAATGAAGTGCTACACTGTTAAAAAAAAAACCGTAACTTTAATCGGAAATTCTCTGTAAAAATATATTGTTATCAGCCGGATTTCAGTAAAATACAGGCGACCGTAATTTTCACCCTACTTTGTTATTATCTTTTACGGGTTGGTGACCGTTATATCCCTCCTTTACGTCAATATATCTGTTTTCAAAACGGTAAATACTTGGCAACATTTAATCCAGGATTTTTACTGTTATTTTCACGGCAAATTTATGACAGTATAAGGTAGGTCGTGCGACATGACTATATAACAGCTCACTTTCATGGGTGCGATTCGACCATAAGGAACCACTTTTTTTTAGTACCTCGGTAATGTAAGGAGCCTGATGTGTCGTCACAACCAACGTAGGACCTTGGACGGCTCAGACCCGTCACCCACTACTGTACAAAAGAGAGAGAGAGAGAGAGAGAGAGAGAGAGAGAGAGAGAGAGAGAGAGAGAGAGAGACCTTTCACTACGCATCTCATACACCCGCGCACCGGGCCTCCTCAAGCCCCCGTAACCCCAAGCGGGCAACACATTCGCTTACTACCAATCGCCTAACGACCTAACACCCCCCCCCCCCCTAGAACCCCCTTCCCCTGAGCCCCTCCTCGAGTAACTGGATAAACCCGTAGCCCCTTTATATATTTTTTTTTCTTTCTCTGTAACACCACAGACATTTACCATTTTCCCATTATAAGAGAAAATGTCTTCTTGTTTCAACAACGCTTTCTTGTTGATGTCGGAGTTTATGGCGTTATAAATTTCTGAGGAAAAGTGAAATTTGCTCTTTTGAGTTGATTTTTTTTTTTTTTTTTTTGTAGTACAGGCTGTTGAAATAGTGTATATTGTTAAGATTTTTTATAATGATAATGGGTATTGAAAATCTACAGTTATATATCGTTGTATATTTTAAAATACATTGGCTCTTCAGCTGAAGATGAAAAGTTACTTTGAAAAAAGGCAAAATCTCCTATGTTTTTAAAATACAAGTGCAAAAAAAAAAATATCTATAAAATTGCCAATAAAATCGTGTTTGAAATATAAATTTTCACTTATATACTTTTGTATCAATTCAGAGTAATCCTGACTTGAAGAGAGTTAACTGAGCATGAAGATGGTTGAATTGCTTATGTTGAATGAACTCTGCCACCTAAAAACGCTTCGAGGAATTACACCTAACTGAACGAAGGAACACTGACAAATTGTGACCTGTCAAAGCAAATTTCTTTGATTAGTTAATTCATGAATTTACGATGAAAACTCATTTAATTCACTACCTGAGTTGAACGAATTTATTGTATACCTCGGATTCACAGGCATATTACCGAGCTACGAAATTGAAAATTGGAAATTGAAAAATCAAAATAACTGAACTTCAAATTGTAATTAGGATTTAGCTAAATAAACTTACTGGACTTCAAAATCAAAATTAATGGACTTCAATACTTCAGATAATGTAAAAATATACTAACAGACTCAATTGAAATGAAAATATTAAACCAGATAAGAGATGGCTTAACGAACTGGCTTATAATTTTCACCAGATAACTGAAATGAACATACCTGGGCATCAGCACATCAAATAACCTTATTTAAATATCGACGGAGATTAGCGTTATTACTTTGATTCTCATCAAAGCTGCATTCAGCCCGAGGACCAACACGTACCTGAAAGATAATATAAAATAGATTATTTCAGAATAAAGGCTAATGAGGGTTGTTCATAATTTCAAAAAAAAAATTACAAAAAATTCTCTCTCTCTCTCTCTCTCTCTCTCTCTCTCTCTCTCTCTCTCTCTCTCTCTCTCTCTTAATTTTTCTGAGCTGCCTTAATGCTAATCTGGTCAAAATTATAAAAAAAGTTACATAATTAAGCTTCCCCGAAAATCATTTGTCTGCTTATCAGGGATTTTACCCTAATTATTATTATTATTATTATTATTATTATTATTATTATTATTATTATTATTATTATTATTATTATTATTATTATTATTATTATTATTATTATTATTATTATTAGCTAAGTTACAACCCTCGTTTGAAAAGCAAAGGCTCCAACAGGAAAAAGTAATCAAGTTAGGAGAGCAAATAA
>NC_090742.1:6612964-6625464 GCF_036898095.1 Palaemon carinicauda
ATTCATTATTTACAATGTGTTCAAAAATCGTTGTTTGTATTTCCAAAGCAATTGAACTGGTTAACTGTAACAACTCTAAATCAGAATGGTTTACTAAATCATCTAGATTATTCTCAGAAACCAATCTGACTGGTTCTTTATGCCAACTTCATTCATATATTCTTTATTTGTTCGCACCAAGTAGACTGGTTTATTGCTTCTAATTTGGTCCTACCAAATACACGAACTTAGAGTTTTTAAGGGTTAAAGGTCACTCATGAATAGTAGAGGCATGAGACAAGACAATGAACTACAGACAAGACAATACCCTAGAGACTGACTGTATATACATATGATCAGCCCCTAAGCTCCCACTCCATCAAGCTAGGACCAGGGAAAGCCAGACAATGGCTGCTGATGTTTCAGCAGTTAGACGTATAACCCCCCCCCCCCCTAAAACCATATCCCTTGCTCACAAGGATAGTGAGGCTAGGACCAGGGAAGGCCAGGCAATGGCTGCTGATATCTCACCAGGTAGATGTATAAACCTTCCCTAAAACCATACCCCTAACTAACAAGGATGCTTAGGTTGCAGATACTATTAAAAACTATCTGACTTAATCCGGTCTCAAACTCCCACCCAACAGATCGTCAAACAGGGACGTTTCGAATAGGCTACCACAACTGCATCAATTGTAAAAGTGCCTGGTTCCTACAGTGTACACCAATTGTACTTATGCGCTCTATTAATGTCATTCGTACATCGTTTTCTTTGTACACACTAATAAGTCTGATTTATTATATCAACTTTGTCCACGCCTCGCACTTCCCAAGAGAGATTAGTTCACCAAACTTTCATCTTGGCCCCACAAGGCACTAGAGGAGTTTGAAGACCCAGGCCTACATGGCTGAGGCCTATGAAGCGTGAAGTAGGACATGATGAATGGAAAAGTATTGATTTAAAAGCTTAACATAGAGATGACTGGCGAAATCTAACAGAGGCCCTTTTTGTCAATAGAGGTAGGAGATAATGATGATATTGATGATGATGATGATGATAAATTATTCGCTATATTAACTGGTTTGCTAATTCTCAGGTGGTAATTTATCATCCTTTCAATATAAATCTATTTATTGAGCTTGGTTGTGAAGTGCGTAACTTAAATATGCTAAGCTCTATGGGATGCATTATTGCAAGAGCCCGTGCTTGGCCGCAAGGGTCCGGAAATCTACAACAAGCTATTCTAAACGTTGAATGCTTCAATCAGCATAATAATAATAATAATAATAATAATAATAATAATAATAATAATAATAATAATAACACACAGCTCGCTTCGGAAAGAGACCTGACTTACAGAGTACGTTTCATATTTCCAGATCATATTTCCAGACATTATTTCCTTTGTCATCAGCCCCATCGCCATCACCCGTTTAAAGACAAGTTCACGTCACAGAGAACGTATCCGGGCCAAATCACTTTCTCACGAATTATGGGTGCAACTTTTGGATTTTGGGGGCCGGTAGGACCCAGTGATGGGGGGGGGGGGGGGGGAGTTCGTGGCTTGATGGTAGTGGGGAGGAGATTGCTCTACAAATACAATTTCTTTGACCAGTCAAGCGTGTCAGATGTTCTGTGGGATTCTTGTCAAGGATTTCTTGAATGGGAGGAAAGGATGTGGGAAGCGCTTTCTTCGGGGTGGTGGTGGGGGGGGGGGGGGGGGCGGTATGACAGATGGGTACATAGGTATGTAGATTGACAGGTGATGTGAAGAGAAAACAGATGTAAATGATGGTACTCTGTACAAATATAACCTTCATATATATATATATATATATATATATATATATGTATATATATATATATATATATATATTTATTTATATATATATATATATATATATGTATACATGTATGTATATATAAGTACATATACAGTATATATATATATATATATATATACATGTATATATATATACATGTATATATATATACATAATATATATATATATATATACATAATATATATATATATATATATATACATATATATATGTATATATATATATATATATATATAATCTAACCTACGACCCAATTAAATTCAGCAAAGCAGTGCAATTAAACATGTCTAAGAAAATAATTAGACAAAAAAAAAAAAAAAGTATTGACAGACAGATAGAACACCCCGGTGAAGGTTAAGGTATCATTGCAGCATTTACACGAATAGCTGAAGTCATTATAGTTATGGGAGAAAAAATGAATCTTTGTATTTCATCAAGGACTCATGGTGCTATTAAATAAACGAGAAAATTCGCTCAGACGATGACTTACCGAGACAGTTCTCGGTTCAATGACTCATTAAGTATATCTAATTGATCTCTCTTTATCATTACAAATTAATGTCTTGATTCTTTTTTTATCAAGGTGACTCATTGATTTCGTGTCTAATTCACTTCATATAACTTATGTGACATTTTCATTTCATGCATGATTAACTTTATTATTTTTGGCAGGGAGCTCATTCATTTCGTGTATAACTGATCTCAGTTCTTCATTCGGCGTTGTTATTTTCATACATCCATATCAAATGTATTTCCTTATCCTTTCTGAGTGTGGATACCTTAACGTGGTGAAATAGTTTGCTTATCACCATGATCAATAAAGTTGTACACGTTTGAGCCACCCATACTAGGCTGGTTTGCTGTGAGCGATCAGCTAAAATATCTCCCACCATCAACAATCCGTACTGGCCACCGTGAGATGAAAATTGGCCAAACCCCAGACATGAATAAGGAAATGTCTGAGGCCTTTCTCCTACAGTGGACTAGAAATGGCTGTATTTGTTGTTGTTGTTTTAGTTGTTATTGTATTAGTTGTTACATTTCTCGTGACTAATGATTTTCGTATATGAGAAATATCTTTTTGTCATATAATTCAGTTTTCAAAAATAATAATAATAATAATAATAATAATAATAATAATAATAATAATAATAATAATAATAATAATAATAATAATAATAATAATAATAATAATAATAATAATAATAAATAAATAAATAAATAAATGACTGACGCCCTGTTTTTCTCATGAATCATTACACACTTTGTACGAGTGACCTCAGATTTTCAAAGCACTTCAATATTTGCATGATTTATGTACTGCCCTACTTTTTGGACGTGATATATCGTCTTCATGTGTGATTTTCCAGATACCATAGCATCTCTCTCTCTCTCTCTCTCTCTCTCTCTCTCTCTCTCTCTCTCTCTCTCTCTGGAATTGAAAAGATACAGCACCACTCTATGTAGTAATTTCTTTACATACAAAATAACAAATACTTGGAATAAACTTTCAGCGGATGCAGTAAACAGTAAACCAGTTCAAGAATAAGTTAGACAAGATCATAAGAACTCTCTAAATGCTCAACTAAATCGCTCTACCAAACAGCAAATGGAGTCTCCGCGGATGGACTAAAAAGTCTTTGAGACATACAAAATCCTTATAACTAGTTGTCGCTCTCTCTCTCTCTCTCTCTCTCTCTCTCTCTCTCTCTCTCTCTCTCTCTCTCTCTGGAATTGAAAAGATACAGCACCACTCTATGTAGTAATTTCTTTACATACAAAATAACAAATACTTGGAATAAACTTTCAGCGGATGCAGTAAACAGTAAACCAGTTCAAGAATAAGTTAGACAAGATCATAAGAACTCTCTAAATGCTCAACTAAATCGCTCTACCAAACAGCAAATGGAGTCTCCGCGGATGGACTAAAAAGTCTTTGAGACATACAAAATCCTTATAACTAGTTGTCGCTCTCTCTCTCTCTCTCTCTCTCTCTCTCTCTCTCTCTCTCTCTCTCTCTCTACTTATCTGATTAGTAACAACTAAAGTTCTGCCTTTTCAGAACTTCAGTAACTCAGATACATAGAAACTTTTAAAGATTTTAAGGATTATATAGCTATGACTGGACAAAATGAAAAATACAGATATGAATCTATGTAACAATAAAATAATGTTGAAATAGATGATTCGGCTCGTATTTCATGAAAACATTTTCCAATTCGTTTTTCAATCTAGTTCTTTTATTTCAATCTAGCTTTTTTTTTTTTTTTTTTTTTTTTAATTGAACACTATTCGAAACGACGGATAAATCAACATATATCTAATTCATGAAATGAGTTTATCCATTAAATAAAAGAAAACTTATCTTAACGATCACTGCTTTATCATTAAAATAAAAATAAAAAATGAGAACACTTTTACTCCACTTAGAATGTCCCTGATAAGACTGGCCTACCAATGATTCCAAATATAAAGACAAACGCTGTAGCTGGTTATCGTACTTCTGGCATCTTTAGGATATTGAACTCGAATTTAAATTACCAGATTACTAACAAATTAATTGGATTAAAAATCGACTTTATTTAATACGCAGTCTAAACAGACTTAGATCTAATGTAATGTGTGTATGTGTTTGTATGTTAACTGGATAAAGATATTTGATTTAAAAGGAAAATAACAAAATGATAATGTACATTAATATTTCTAAGAATGTGTGTGACATTGTTCCTTTAACATAAAAACCTGTTTATTCGCAACCTCATTCAAAGTGGTAATAGGTTTCTAGTTCGGTAATGCAGATGAAGAGATATATAGATAAATAGATAGATAGATAGATAGATATATAGATAGTGATCATTTACCTTTGCAAAAATATTTTTTTTCTATTTACTACCTTGACATAACAATGTTGATTTTTTGTTTAAATATATTATCTAATTATCTATCTATTTATCTGTCTATCTATCTATCTATCTATCTATCCCTAGAGATTGCGAAAGAAGCAGGGGAAGGAAGAGAAGACTATGGATTGACGAACTAAGAAAGTTTGCGTGTGTGGACTGGCACAGACGCAAGTCAAAGGACATGACTGAGGTCTTTGTTCTGCAGTGGACTAGCGACGCCTTTTGATGATTATATATATATATATATATATATATATATATATATATATATATATATATATATATATATATATATATATATGTGTGTGTGTGTGTGTGTGTATGTATGTATGTATATACAGTATATTTATGTATGTATATATATGTATGTATGTATGTATATATATATATGTATATATATATATATATATATATATATATATATGGGTGTGTATGAATATATTTTCTTATGTGTATGATATTCATAATATATTTTCATATAAAATCCCTTAAGCCGCTTATTCGCACACATATAAAACTATCTCTTGTGTTCTGTTTCCTCGCCTATATTTGGTTTGGCCGAAGCTGTGATATTACCCAACACCTGATCAAGGGGTTACATGAATTGCTTTCTGGTTAGTGAAAGGAACCGTTTATACCAAAAAGAGAAAGAGAAACGAGGTTTAAGGAATGTTAATAGAATTAACCGGAATTTATTTTTCCGGATTTAGCCATTGTAGTAAATATATTTGTGATGACACTATTAAAGGATTAAAGGTTTAAAGGCCGCTTGTGAATGGCACTGTAAGGGACAGGGACATTGCCCTTTTTCAGGATTTAGCCATTAGAGTAAATGTATTTGTGATAGCACTATTTAAAGGTTTAAAGGCCGCTTATGAAGGGCAGAGGTAAGGGACAGGGACATTGCCCTATCAAGCAGGATAATGCCCTAGAGACTGACCATATTACATATGATCAGCGAACAAGACCCCTCTCCATCCATGCTAGGACCAAGGAGAACCAGGCAATGGCTGCTGATGATTCAGCAGATAGACCTATAGGCTTCCCCAAATCCCCCATCCTTAGCTCACAAGAATGTTAGGGTTGCTGCGACCAAAGGAACTAAAGTGTTTGAGCGGGACTCGAACCCTAGTCTGGAATCACCAGGCAAGGACGCTATCACCAGGCCACCACAACCCTGAGTATGAGGAGAGGGTATAAGATAGGTTAGAACTATGACTTCCAAACCTTACTGGAACTCAGGAATTCGATGAAAGGAATAATTGATTATGATAAGACTTAAATGCCAAAGGAGTATAGAAAGTATTGAGATATATTGAGTGATTTATGATCAAGATTTTATTTGAAGTGGTCGAAATTCACAAAGATTAGAAAGGAAATGTCTCTTTAACGTCAGGAGCATTCTTTTCTTACATGTGAAAGTCAATAAGCATGTTACAACTCATGGAATTTCGCATAATAATATACCATTGTAATGTTATTTTTCCTGCAATTATCTCAGGTTAATTAATCATAAATGTCATGCCAGCCACTAATTCTCTCCTTGTTGCAGAAAGGATTGCTAAATTCACCCTTCAATATATGTCAAGTCACAATGGTAAAATTATGGACGGTGATTATGAGTGATCTTATCACTATTCATTGTGACAATGACATTGCAGTAATGAACCTTCAGTGACCATCGATTGTGATTATAGTGATAGAGAAATTATAGGCGATTGTAGAATTATGGGTAGTTTATAGGTTTTAAAGGCCGCTCATGAATGGCAAGGGCAAGGGATAGTGACATTGCCCTATCGAACTATAGAGACTGACCATATATATATATATATGATCAGCGCCCAAGCCATTCTTCACCCAAGCTAGGCCCAAGAAGGACCAGGCAATGGCTGCTGATGACTCAGCAGATAGACCTATAGGCTCCCACAAACATCCCATCCTTAGCTCACAAGGATGGTGAGATTGTAGCTACCAAAGAAACTAAAGAGTTTGAGCGGGACTCGAACCCTAATCTGGCGTTCACCAGTCAGGGACGTTACTGCATTGGCCACCACAACACTAGAATGAAAGTCAATTCTTTACTGGCTATTCATAAGTATACTTATTAAATGTTTATTTTGTATAATGATGGAATTTTTTATTAAAGGAGATTTGATACAAATGTAAAACGAATAACTTGAAGCGGTGATGAATGTGGACATTTTATGAATGAAAACAACATTCTATTAAATGGAATGTGAATTGGTATAATGAATTAAGTTTTTGTAATGTTTATGGTAATAAAACTAGTGAAGACTGTGAATCTATAAAAAATGAAATAATTGACTTTTGGGTTTATTCTAATCATTTAATTGATTCTAAGTAAAAATACACATTCGATTTTAATGGATACCGAAGCAATGAAAGCTTATAAATTATTTATTATAATGATGAAGATGACGATGATGATGATGAAACTATCAGAAACTAACAGACGATATTTAGTGATGATTATGGTGATGAAAAGATTGATTATTATTATTATTATTATTATTATTATTATTATTATTATTATTATCATCATTACTAGCCAAACTACAACCCTAGTAGGAAAAGAAAGATTCTATAAGCCCAAGGGCTCTAACAGGGAAAAAATAGCCCAGTGAGGAAAGGAAATAAGGAAATAAATAAATACTTATGATGATAATACCAATGATGATGACTCAAACAAGGACATTATTCTCATCACCACAACGGTGATGATTGTAGCATTGGTGAGGGTGGTTTTTGTGCGTGCGTGCGTGCGAGTGCATGCGTGTGCGCGCGCGCATGCGGGATCTGGTGCTTCGGAGGTGTGGTCGAAAAGGGATCAAGGTTGCCGGCAGTTAGCCATCGAGCCAGTAGGTCGACCGAGCGGTCGAGCGGTCGAAGCATGTATTCCCAATCCATATTTCGACACTGTTGGTGCAGGAGGAGGTAAGGGGGGTGGGGGGGAGGTGAGAGGGGGAGAAGGAGGTTAGGGAAATGGGGGAGTGGAAGGAGAAAATAAAGATTTGGAGGAGAAAAATTAAGCAGGTTATCACAGAGGAGGATGTTGCGATATCTAACTGGAAGTAAAAGTAAACAAAAAAATTGAATTTTCTCGAGCACACACACACACACATGCGGGCGCACTCTTTTAAGAGTACGCCTAATATGCATGGTGCTCAGTATCTAAGGTAGAGAGAGAGAGAGAGAGAGAGAGAGAGAGAGAGAGAGAGATTATTATATTCTGCTCATTAATATATATATGTTCATAAACCATATATATATATACATATATATATATATATATATACACATATATATACATATATATATATATATATGTATATATATATATATATATATATATATATATATATACAATTATATATATATATATATATATACATATATACATACAGTATATGTATACGTATAAACATAAATATATATATATATATATATATATATATATATATATATATATATATATATATATATATATATATGTATATATATGTATATATA
The DNA here is from genome assembly GCF_036898095.1 of Palaemon carinicauda. Classification (NCBI taxonomy): domain Eukaryota; kingdom Metazoa; phylum Arthropoda; class Malacostraca; order Decapoda; family Palaemonidae; genus Palaemon; species Palaemon carinicauda. The sequence continues at coordinate 6,621,223 of NC_090742.1, forward strand.
CAGCATATATATATATATATATATATATATATATATATATATATATATATATATATATATATATATATATATATATCTTTATATGTGTATATATATATATATACATATATATATATACGTATACATATATATATATATATATATATGGTTTATGACACGTATATTAATGAGCAGAATAATCTCTCTCTCTCTCTCTCTCTCTCTCTCTCTCTCTCTCTCTCTCTCTCTCTCTCTCTTAGACAATGAGCACCATGCATATTAAGCGCACTCTTAATAGACCCTGCTATATCTGCTCGATTTCAGAACTGTTCTCATCTCCTTAATGACTTTTTCAGACGAGCGAAGGTCACCCCAGGTGAATGAGTTTACGCCTGGGTTACATAAGACTCCCCCCCCCCCCCCCCCCCCCGACCTCACATCCCCAGCACATTCAGAATGCCCAGCTGGGGGCATTCTGGGGGCATTGTGGGAGAATGAGGGAGTGACCTCCATCACTTTGGCGTCATCACGATGTGGTAGTGTACCTGAAGGAGTCGAGGTTTTCTCAAATATTTTTCTTCGGAGAATTACTGGACCAGGTGTCGTGGGCCACCGGAATTAGGTAAAAGCGCTCATATATTTCTTTCTTTTTAAACTTTTTCATCTTCTGACTTTAGTTATAATAAAGTTCTTTATTTTTCATAATTTACTTCTTCTTCTTCTTTTTCTTCTTCTTCTTCTTCTTCTTCTTATTATTATTATTATTATTATTATTATTATTATTATTATTATTATTATTATCATTTACATTTATCTTCTTGATTCTGACTTTATAAATTTTTCTTCCTCTGCTTTAGTAACGATAAATCTCCTTTATTTTCTTCTTCTTCTTCTTCTTCTTCTTCTTCTTCTTCTTCTTCTTCTTCTTCTTCTTACCTACATTTTGCTTCTTAATTCTGACCTCGTGGTAAAAAAATGCACAATTTCAAGGATTTAAAGACTTTAACTTGACTAGAGATTTCTTTTCATCCTGTCTGTGTTTTTTTCCCACCTTTACGGCTCATTAGGCATTTATTTTCTTACAATTCAATCCATAATCCAACTAGGCTGGATGAGCAAGGAGGCGAGTTTAACCTAAAAAAAAAAAAGAATTTTCTTTGCCATTTCCTGATCTCAACATATAAATAGTTGATTTTCCTCTAACTCTTCTTCAGTAGACTAATTCGTCATTCTTGTTCCTATTCTTCAACTTCGTTACCTTCTTCTACATCTAGTTCATCTTAAACATCCATGAACAAAATATCAACATGGTAAGATAGATTAATTCACCTTTCTTCTACCTCTTCTTCAGTACACTATTCATCATTTTTCTTCCTATTCTTCAACTTCGTTGCCTTATTCTGCATCTAGTTCATCTTAAACATACATGAACAAAATATCAACCTGGTGAGAGAGATTAATTCACCTTTCTTCTACCTCTTCTTCAGTACACTAATTCATCATTCTTCTTCCTATTCTTCAACTTCGTTACCTTCTTCTACATCTAGTTCATCTTAAACATACATGAACAAAATATCAACCTGGTGAGAGAGATTAATTCACCTTTCTTCTACCTCTTCTTCAGTACACTATTCATCATTTTTCTTCCTATTCTTCAACTTCGTTGCCTTATTCTGCATCTAGTTCATCTTAAACATACATGAACAAAATATCAACCTGGTGAGAGAGATTAATTCACCTTTCTTCTACCTCTTCTTCAGTACACTATTCATCATTCTTCTTCCTATTCTTCAACTTCGTTGCCTTATTCTGCATCTAGTTCATCTTAAACATACATGAACAAAATATCAACCTGGTGAGAGAGATTAATTCACCTTTCTTCTACCTCTTATTCAAAACACTAATTCATAATTCCTCTTCCTATTCTTCAATCTCGTTGCATTCTTCTGCATGTAGTTCATCTTAAACATACATGAACAAAATATCAACCTGGTAAGAGAGAATAGTTCACCAAACGTTCAGCTGGGCTCCACAAGGCACTAGAAGAGTTGGAAGCCCCAGGCCTACAGGGCTGAGGACTATAAAGCGCGAAGTATATGATGAATGGAGAAGTATGGAATTAAAAGCTCAAGATAGAGACGACTGGTGAAATCTAACCGAGGCCCTTTGCGTCAATAGACTTAGGAGATGATGATGATGATGGTGATGAATTATATATCATCTCTTAACGCTATCTAGTACATTGCTTCATCTCATGACCTTAGCACACAAATATCTTCCGTTTTCTTCTTCTGCCTCTTTCCAGCATCACCTCAGCCTCCAGAACCTAAATACCAGTGTGGAGAGAGAGAGAGAGAGAGAGAGAGAGAGAGAGAGAGAGAGAGAGAGAGAGAGAGAGAGAGCATCCTAACACCGTATCACCCTGTACAAATTATCAAGTAAATTGGTACATCTTTGGAAGCCATAGCCTTGGCTGGATTTCTCGCAGCCCAAAAGCACAGCATTAGTCTTTCCAGTAATTATGTTGTTGTCTGGGACCTTGTAGAGGTTGCAACACTTAATGATACTTTGCTTTGATTCACTGCAATAGTAGCGCACTATACAAAAAATGACTGTGTTCATGACACCGAATAACTGTTGTTTGCTTCGTTTTCTTTTGTTTATTATAGTTATTTGTTAACGTTTCCATGAACCCATTTGAATGGCTTTCAGTCATTATCATTTTTTTTAGGTGTTTTTTTTTTATTGATTAAAATTCTCTTTTAAATTTTAGTACTTTTCCCTTCTTATACTATTATAATCTATCTCAATCACCCTTTATCTATTTTCTATCTTTTTTATATTTCATCCAAATATTCATATTTATTAATTTTACTTTTTAGTGGGCTAACATTAATCTTTATCTATTTTATATATTCAGCTATCTCTTCATCGATTTCTCTTACATTGTTTGTGTCTTTTATAATATCTTTAATCAATTTAGCATCCTATTTTCAACAAAACATTTATTCAGTCTGTCTTTACTTCTATCTCTTTATCTTTACCATTTAAGTATACAATAATGTTACTTTAATCATCTCAGTATTTCGTATTCACTTTTCATTCTTTCTTTTAATCCTATTGGTTTTTGCCTTCAATTCCAATTTTTCTTTAAATACTCACTCTCTCATTTTAATAATTTCATTCCCTTGATTCAATCCAGTTTCCTCTTACTGTCATTTTCATCACGTTAATTCTATCCATATTCATAATATCTTTATTCATTAACATTTTTATCCATTTATTTAAATTTCATTTCATACCCCCATTCCAACTTATCTTTCAACCAAACACATATTTCAATATTCTCTCGTATCCATCACATTTCCCAATCCCTCCTTCTCTATCATCAAGTCAACTCTCTACTCCACAATCATCCCAATCATCTCCTACACATTTCCTTTTCCAATTACAGCTTCTCATTCAAACGCTATTTCACGTCTTTTCTTCAAGGAAATTCATTTCCTCATTCCATCTTCCCTGTCATTCAAACATCTTGCTATTTGATTTCTTCTTCCCGTTCCATTTCCCCATTCCACAAACATCTCGCCATTTGATTTCTTCTTTGCATTCCATTTCCCCATTCCACAGACATCTCGCTATTTAATTTCTTCTTCGCGTTTCATTTCCCCATTCCACAAACATCTCGCTATTGAATTTCTTCTTCGCGTCCCATTTCCCCATTCCACAAACATCTCGCCATTTGATTTCTTCTTCGCATTCCATTTCCCCATTCCACAGACATCTCGCTATTTGATTTCTTCTTCGCGTTTCATTTCCCCATTCCACAAATATCTCGCTATTTGATTTCTTCTGCACGTTCAATTTCCCCATTCCACAAACATCTCGCTATTTGATTTCTTCTTCGCGTTCCATTTCCCCATTCCACAAACATCTCGCTATTTGATTTCTTCTTCGCGTCCCATTTCCCCATTCCACAAACATCTCGCCATTTGATTTCTTCTTCGCATTCCATTTCCCCATTCCACAGATATCTCGCTATTTGATTTCTTCTTCGCGTTTCATTTCCCCATTCCACAAACATCTCGCTATTTGATTTCTTCTTCGCGTTCCATTTCCCCATTCCACAAACATCTCGCTATTTGATTTCTTCTTCGCGTTCAATTTCCCCATTCCATATACATCTCGCTATTTGACTTCTTTTTCCCATTCCATTTCCCCATTCCACAAACATCTCGCTATTTGATTTCTTCTTCGCGTTCC
>NC_090742.1:6630464-6637964 GCF_036898095.1 Palaemon carinicauda
AACTAATTTTGACCGAGCTAAGTTTAAACTAATTTTGAAGAGGCTAAGTTTAAACTAATTTAGAACCGTCTAAGTTTAAACTAATTTTGAACGGGCTAAGTTTAAACTAATTTTGAACGGTCTAAGTTTAAACTAATTTTGAACGGTCTAAGTTTAAACTAATTTTGAACGGTCTAAGTTTAAACTAATCTTGAACGAGCTAAGTTTAAAGTAATTTTTAACGGGGTAAGTGTAAACTAATCTTAAAACGGGCTAATTTAACACTAATTTTGAACTGGGTAAGTTTAAACTAATGTTGAATGGTCTAAGTTAAAACTAATTTTGGTTTCAATTTTGCATTTTGCGAGTAGATGGTTCCTGATTTTTCTTATTTATCTCCTTATGTTTTTTCGTATTCTATTTTTTTAATCGTTTAATTTATTTCAAGCTTTTATATGCGTCATTTTTATAAGAATTATCATATAGTTGGTTTAAGGTCTGATGTTTTTGCTTATTTCTCTTCAAGTTTTTTCTATATTTATATGTTTATCACTTTCCATTTTCATTACGCTTGTTTCATGATTCCTCATTTTCCAATAAATTTGAAAGGAATCTAATTCTTACACTATTATCAATAAAGTTTCTATTATCATTGTTTTTATTGTTATTACTTGTTAAGCTACAACACTAGTTGGAGAAACCGGATGCTTTAAGCCAGGGGCTCCAACAGGGAAAATAGTCTAGTGAGGAAAGGAAACAAGGAAAAATTAAATATTATAAGAACATTAACATTAAAATAGATATTTCCTATATAAACTATAAAAACTCAAACAAAACAAGAGGAAGAGATATAAGAGAGAAAAAAGAAGAAAACAAGAGAAATTATATTTTATTTGATAAACGATTATAATTAACCTTAATCACCCAAGTTCTAATTAACATAAATACTCATGACAGCGTTTTAATCAAATCATAAGAAATATTTTTCCAATTGGTCGTTGAGAATTAAACCCCTTACCATCTAAATCAATTTTCATTCAAAAAAGAAAATAAACTAATATTTCACATCGATATTATTTGGCATAAAAGGCTGCAGTTACTTAACAAAAACCACCAACGAAAAAAAAAAACCTGTTTGAAAAGTTAAACCTGATTATAAAACCAAGAAAAGAATAAATTGAAACTGACTTGATATTCAGTTATTACATCTTTAATCGTCATCATATTCGTTTCTTGAAGCATTAAAATACAGAAAGAAAAAGAATGGAGATATAATTATAATATAGGGTTTCATTATAAGATTTTGCATTGAATTATTTCACTTGATTATATTTACTCTTCTATGTTTGTGATTTATCTGATTTCTCTCTCTCTCTCTCTCTCTCTCTCTCTCTCTCTCTCTCTCTCTCTCTCTCTCTCTCTCTCTCTCTCTTTCTCTATTGAATTATTTCAGTAGATTATATTTACTCTCTCATGTTTGTGAATTATCTGATTCTCTCTCTCTCTCTCTCTCTCTCTCTCTCTCTCTCTCTCTCTCTCTCTCTCTCTCTCTCTCTCTCTGTTGAATTATTTCAGTAGATTATATTTACTCTCTTATGTTTGTTACTCTCTCTCTCTCTCTCTCTCTCTCTCTCTCTCTCTCTCTCTCTCTCTCTCTCTCTCTCTCTCTCTCTCTCTCTATATATATATATATATATATATATATATATATATATATGTATGTAGTTATATATATATATGAATTCTTTGTGAAGACAGTAAAAAGCATTACCCACTCGGCGTTCTCTCATGGCAGTTTATAGGTTTAAAGGTCACTCATGAATGGCAGAGGGGAGGGACAGTGACAATGACCTAGCAAGAACGCTCTCCACCCAAACAAGGACCAGGGAGGGCCAAGTAATGGCTGCTGATGACTCATTTAGACCTATAGCCTAGCCAAGAATCCCAATCCTTAGCTCATAAGGAGGGTGAGATTACAGACACTAGAAATAAGTATCGAGCTAGAGCGTGTCTCGAACCCCAGTCCAGCAGATCGTCAGATAGGGGCGTTTCCGATATCACAACCCCGATATAAGAGTGAAAGGGATTCTATCATATGAAGGTTAACAGAAGCAAATAATCAAATGATTAAAAGATTTGAAAATTGAATTTTATAATATTACTAACAAAAGTATGAATAATAAACAATGAATAACTGAATAGAAAGAAAAACCATCAACATTTGTAACACCTGACGAAACTCAATATATCAAAGAGGAAAAACTGAAGTCCAAATGAAATATCATCTTCGCGAAATTTTCGCTCGACGATAAAAACTCGTTTCGAAACAGGTGCCGGGAACTAAAATCTCTTAGAATTACGCATAATTGACGGCTCGGATCTTTCTAATATGCCTTTGATCACGACCTGGACGAATCATCCAACGATACATCTGGGCGACGACTTCTCAAATCCCTGTTCTTGATAAGAATGCTATCGGAGAAGACGAGACATGAGGAGGGATAAGAATCTGGTGGTTTTAAGAGACAGGTTAATGGCTTGGGTTATTTCACTCATAAATAGATCTTGAGAGACAGATAAAATACTTTATCCATGAGAGAAATCTGATGATTATTATGAGACAGGTAAATGGCTATGGTAAAATTTACTCATAAATATATCTAGGTAGATAGATGAAGGATTATCCAGAGAGAAATATTAGGATTATCAAGAGACAGATAAATGACTAGGGTTATTTCACTCTTAAATAGATCTTGAGAGATAGATAAAGGATTATATCCATGAGAGAAATCTTATGATTATTAAGAGACAGGTGAATGGCTATGGTCAATTCACTCATAAATATCTCTTGAGAGGCAGATAAAGGATTATCCATTAGAGAAATCTGGTGATTATTAGGACATAAGTTGTTAAGGTTAATTCACTTATTATTATTATTATTATTATTATTATTATTATTATTATTATTATTATTATTATTATTATTATTATTATTATTATTATCTGCTAAGCTACAGCCCTAGCTGGAAAAGCAGGATGCTATAAGGCCAAGGGCCCTAACAGGGAAAATAGCCCAGTGAGGAAAGGAAACAAGGAAAATTAAAATGTTTCAAGTAACATTAAAGTAGATAAGCATATGTGAAATAGACAGATAAAAAATTATCCAAAGATTAAATCTGATGAACGACGAAAAATGTGAAAGTGATAGTAATACACCAAGAAAAAAAAACAGTTTTGAAAAGTTATATGGGAAGAAATCTCTTGATCTCCAAGATAGAAGGGGAAAAAAAGAAAGAAATGTGGCAAGTTACCCCTTATCATTAACCCACTTTCATCAGATGACAATCCTAAGGTCAACTGAGCTCCCAATGTCAGGTCACGGTTCGAAGGAAACCACAGAGAAGGATTCAGTGTAAGACTCGTGGCAGTGAAAATCCTCAAAGACTTACATACGCATTTACAGACCGTACAGGAATGGTATTTTCTGCTTCGTTTCACCCTACTATCTCTCTCTCTCTCTCTCTCTCTCTCTCTCTCTCTCTCTCTCTCTCTCTCTCTCTCTCTCTCTCTCTCTCTCTCTCTCTCTCTCTCTTGCATATATGTATATATATATATATATATATATATATATATATATATATATGTATATATATATATATATGTATGTATATATATACATATATATATATATATATATATATATACATATATATATATATATATATGTGTGTGTGTGTGTGTGTAATTATATACACAATATATATGTAAATATATATATATATATATATATATATATACATATATAATTATGTACACAATATGTATTTATATATGTATATGTATATATATATATACATATACATATACATATATATATGTGTGTGTATATATATGTACATATATCTATTTGCATATAGTATGCATAATATATATATACAATATATATAAATATATTTATATATATGTGTATATATACATATATATATATGTATATATATGTATATATATATATATATATATATATATACAGTGTATATATATATATATATATATATATATATATATATATATATATGTATGTATATATATATATATATATATATGTATATATATATATATATATATATACACTGTATATATATATATATATATATATATATATATATATATATATATATATATATATATATATATATACATGCATAAATGCTCGTGAAAATCCAAATTCATATGCACATATACATCAACATTTCACGCACCTTGACTACAGCATGGAGATCACGGCTGCAAAAATATAGGCTACATACCATAAGTAAGCAGCATTTTCTCTATAACAATCAGGGTGATTACACCTTGCGTCAGCCGCATCCTTCGACTCGAGTAAATGTCTACCTTTTGACAAAAACATCTTGTTTACTCGCGGCTCTGTCATCCGTACTCAGTAGACCGTGACATTCGCAATTTCTCTGTGACTCTGAAGAAAGGGGATTTATCTATGGTCTTTTTTTTATCGTGAGTTAGCTTTGAATGTAAAGAAACACTGTTTAAAATTTGCATTAAAAACAGTAAATGCCTGGCAATATTTACTCCAGAATTTTTGCCGTTTTAAAAACGAATATGTTGCCGTAAAGGGGTGATATTACGGTCACCAAACCGTAAAAGATGATGACAAAGTAAGGCAAAGTCAAGGTAGCCTCTAATTTACTGAAATAAGGCTGAGAACAATATATTTTTACGGAGAATTTCTGATTAAAATTACGGTTTTTTTTTAACAGTGACGCTATGTGAAATCTGATAAAAGGAGAATTTAACATGTTTGAGGCCCTTTTTAAAAGCCTTAAAGGTCGCTCATGAATGGCAGAGGCAAGTGACAGCGACATTGCCCTATCAAGCATGATAATTCCCTAGACCCCTTTCCACCCAAGCTAGGACCAGGGAGGACTAGGCAATGACTATTGATGACTGAGCAGATAGTCTTTCACCCAGATCCCCCATCCTTAGCTCACAAGGAACGGGAGGTTGCAGTGACCAAAGGAATTAATGAGTTTGAGCTGTACTCGAACCCCAGTCTGGCGATCACCAGTCTTTGACGTTACCACAATATATCTGACATGATGGAAGTCTTCGTGGCAAGCAATAATAACAATAACAATAACAATAACAATAATAATAACAATAATAATGATAATAATAATAATAATATTAATATATCTTTCCCGCCAGTCTGAGTGGCATTGCCAAACCATGTCTTGTTGATCTCTCCCCGTCCATCGGGTAGGGGGGAGAGGGAGTAATCATACCTTGGTGAGGGGTGGTGCTCCGAGAGGTCGTTAGGAAAAGAGAAGAAGGTGGGAAGGGTTGAAATTGTGTGCGTGTGCCTGTGTCTGCATATCTAAGTATTTTGCCGTTATTTATGATGGGTCGCGTATGCTGGAAATAATGATAAATCTTTACCCGGTTGATATCATAAGGCTGTTGAACCACTACAGCCTTGATGAAAGCCATATGTTCAAATGCAGTTCTTTGCACTCTGAAAATTATGAGACACCTAATCACCAAATGACCCAAAGTACCAAAATTATCCGGAATTATTCGAAATTATTGGAAATTATCCTCATTTCATCAGCTGGTCTCAGCTTCATTCACGAAGCTGAACTAGGTTAATTAAACCGGCAAATTACGTGGTAACTGGGTTAATTATGTTATAAAAGGTAAAAATGGTAACTAATTAATGTTTTACAGCTTAGTAACGGATTTAGAGATTGACTTTTATGGTGTGATAATCTTCAGGTGATCTAGTAATATGACGAAAATAGATCAAATTTCTCAAACATAATTTGGCCCAAAATTCCAACCGTGAGGCAATTGGAAAAAAAAGTTCCTGTGGTTTCAGGGTGAATAAAGAACACATGAGTTCATCCATATGAATATGTATCCATGTATGTATATCTAAAATAATGTATATGTATATCTAAAATAATGTATATGTATATCTAAAATAACTCATAACTCATACATATTTGAGCCTGAGTGGATGTGTGCATCCTTTATGCAAAGAAAATCACTACATAAACACAATTGCTTTGTGAACAGGTCCAGCAACTCCATGTGAGAATGTGAGAGGGATTATACATGTGTATGTGCAGTAAGTCAATTAAATATGTATACACACATTCCATGGGCAATGAATGTACTGCCTACTCGTGTTCATACATGTGGAGCGCACAGTGAATACGTGAGAGTATGGGAGAGAACATACACGTGTATGTGCAATAAATCAGCTAAACATGTATATACACATTCTGTGGGCAGCTGAATGTTTCTGCCTGGTCGTGTTTGCATACGTTAAGCGCAAAGCACATGGATGTTTATTTGCTTGTGAATAAACACAGCGAATCCATTTCTGAGTTTTGAAGGGAATATACATGTGTATGAGTAGTAATTCAACTAAACATGTCTATAAACATTCTATGGCCTGCTCGTGTTTGCATATGTGAAGAGCAAAGCAAATGAATATTCACTCACTGTATCCGAGTGTGTCACATGACGTCACATAAAAACTGACGCAAAACATCCGTGCAGGAAACAGGGGATGAAATGAATTAACACTTGGCGAGATGACGAAGCATTAAGGCGGGTTTACACGGTCGGATGGTTCGTCGAACGCAGTTCGACATACAAGTGTTTGAAGTGATGTTCGAACGTCTGAACAGGGTATTTGGTTGTCGAACAGTGCGAAGAAAGACTGTTCTCGCCTGACTTTTGTGGGCGGGGCTTCATTGTCCATAAACCTTATGCATTTGTGGCTGACTCCACCTCTCCGAACCGTTTGACATGGAGGTTCGACTCAGGGTTCGACAACATGGTTCGACGAGCAGTTCGACCCGTGTAAACCCCGCTTTAGAGCACGTAACACGAATGGGTAATAACATAACGGCAATTGGATGCTTCGTAACTTCACAATGTGACATAGAATAGAGCCAGTGATTAAATTGATTAAAAGATACAAGTCATTGTTACAGCCACGATGTTATGTGTGATCATAAGAGATTTGTTAATATTTCTATTCTATTTTATTTAACTTGAAACTTTATATTGTAATGAGAATATAAGTATTATAGCTATATAAGTATAGAAATAATAAATATCTTCAAAGCAATATTTTTATCACTAATTGTTTCAACTTAAAACTCTATATTTTATTAAGAATTCATACGCCATAGCTATAAAAGTTAAAAAATTATAATTGCTTTTGTTTCACTAATTAGGAGAGGTGATGAAGAGTAAAAAAATCTTAAACTAGGTCATTACATTCTATCTTTATTTCTATATTTCCTTTCATTTTTCATACACTAATTTTTCATTTCCTTTCATTTTTCATTTTCCTTCGTTTTTCATTTCCTTTCAGTTTTCATTTCCTTTTATTTCTCATTTTTCATTTCCTTTCATCTTTCATTTTTCCTTTCCTTTTATCTTTCATTTTTAATTTCCTTTCATTTTCATTCATTAACAAACTTTCCT
>NC_090742.1:6649300-6662279 GCF_036898095.1 Palaemon carinicauda
AAAGAGCTTAAAGTTAAAGCATAAAATGAATATTAAAAATACCAATATTTACTGTAATCAGATTAAATATTTTTTTTTTTCTGAGAGGGTCAGTTAGCATAAACAATATAACAGAAATTCTCAAACACAGGAATACGGAGAGCTCTCACGAAGAATTTAAAAAGAACATTAACGAATGTATTTAGTCATATTTTCATCCCTACTTTTTTTTTTACTTTGAGAGGTATATGAAATATTGCTGAGTAGTACATTGCTTTGCGATCTTTTCATTTGGAATTTTTATGCTTTTGATTATATCGGCCACTAAAGTTATCCTTTTCTTTGTTTTTTTATGCGATTACAAATGCCTATATGTGTGTAAATTTATGCAAAAACAAAGAAACACACACGCACACACACACACACACACACATATATATATATATATATATATGTGTGTGTGTGTGTATGTGTGTTTATGTAACTTATACATAGCTATGATACGATTGTGTAGTAGTGTACCTTCATCTCAACAAGAATAGAAACTCTCTCTCTCTCTCTCTCTCTCTCTCTCTCTCTCTCTCTACTCTGTTCTATGTATGTGTATATACAGTCACACACACACACACACACACATATATATATATATATATGTTAATATATATATATATATATATAAATACAAGCACACACATATATGTATATATAGGTATATTTATACATATATAATATGCATATATATATATATATATATACAGTATATATATATATAATATGCATATATATATATATATATATACATATATATATATATATATATATGTATATGTATATATATATATATATATGCCATATGTATATATTTCATAATAATACCTGTTATATTCTAAGTATTATTTCAATCTAGAGTATTAGTCCATTTTCTTTGTTTAAAACAAAGACGTAATCTTTGCCATATACTTCAAAGATATAAAAAATAATATTACCTATTTTCTTCCACAGGTAAGGTTTATGAACGTCCTTGATTGTAAACCACAGGGATCTTATATCAGCTTTTCTCCAAGGTCAGTCAGTAACGTCTTTCGTTTCAAGTTCTGTGATTTTAGCGATAACGCTTTTCAGCTTCATTTCGGAGTGGGAGTGTCTCTAGGTATGTCAGGGAAGATATAAGCGAAAAAGAGGTTGCACATTCCTTCTATATCAAGAATTAAAATGGTTTTGCCAAATACAGAAACATTTAAGGTAAACAATGACCAAGGAATCTGTAGTACAAACAGTCTTCTAATCGCTCAGAGACTAAAATCTCGAATGTTACCTTGACTTTACGTGTCCTGGACAAACAAAGAACGCGAAGGGGTGAGTGGGTTTATTTTTGTGGTTTTGATTGATGGATCGTAAGTGGTACGGGAACCACCTTCAATCATTTACGGAAATTGTAGTACTGTTATTATTACTGGCCAAACTTGAACCGGGTTGAAAAAAGCAAAATGTTAGAAGACCAAGGTTCTCAAAAAGAAAACACAAGGAGAATCAAACTGTAGAAAACAAATATATAAGAGATATATTATTTTGAATAAATATGGAATTGATAAATTATAAAACCAGAATGAGGTTAAAACTAATTGTACTGTCTTGCAACTATCATTTTATATACTTTGTTGCATGGAAAAATACAAGGGACCGTATTTTCTTCGAAACAAATGCTCAAGAGATCTTAAAGCTAAGCAAGTAGTCATACAAAAGAGCAAGTTTATATTTTTTGTATTTATATGCTATTAATGTAAAGGATGTCTAAAGTGGATTCCTAGGGAAGTACCAGTTCAGGTGAATTCAATGACAAGCATGTAGTGATCTAACGGTGTGATTTTCTACATTAGGTATTATTACAACCTAAACGAACTAATGTTTCTTTAAAATTTCTCAAGAGATTTCAATACTGAATAAGTAGTTATCTGAGGATGTAATCTTTCACGTTAGATATTCATCATCATCATCATCATCATCATCATCATCAACTAATGCCTCAGACATGACCTTTCACTCGACTCTGTTTATGGTCTTTCTTTGCCAGTCTATACCTGTAAAGTTTCTTATTTCATCAGTCAATCGTATACTCTTCTTTCTCCTGCTTCTTTTGTAATCTCTATTATTCTTAATATCCATCTATTATCGGTCATTCTCATTACATATCTTACCTATGTCTGTCTTGTATTCTTACATGTTGCTCTAAATGAATGGATATCTTGAACGTAAGTTGCATAAAAAAAGTTTGAGTTACAATGATGACTAAGTAGTGAGCTGAAGGTGTAATCGTCTATGTTATCATCATGTCCTAAATGAATGATGTCTTGAAATTGGGTTAGAAAAAAAAAAAGTCTATGAGATTTCAACACTGAATAGATAGTTATCTGTTGATGTAATAATTTACGTTAGATATTATCATACCCTAAATGAATAGATGTATTGAAGTTAGTTTTCTTAAAAAAAAAAAAAAAAAAAAAAAAAAAAAAAAAAAAAGTCTGAGAAATTTTAATGCTCAATAAATAGTGATCTGAAGGTGTTATATGCTACGGTAGATATCATCATGTCCTAAATTATTGGATATCTCGATCTTATGTCTTTTGAAAAATTGTGTAAGAGATTTCAATGCTTACAAAGTAGTAATCTAAAGGTGAAATATTCTACGTTAGATATTATGTCCTAGATGAATGGATAACTTAAACTTAAGTTGACTAAATAGAAAAAATAGTCCAAGAAACTTCAATACTGACTAAGTAGTAATATAAAGATGTAAAATTTTGAATTTTATTTTTAAATATATGGTTTGATACGGTTCCCAATTGCATATTTTATTATTCTTTCGTAAGTTTTTCATTGCTCCTCATTGAGAAAAAGTATCTGTGTAATTAGGCTAGTACTGAACGCCTGATCGGTCATCTGTATCTAATGCGTTTCTGTTCATAAAATGTGACTCGTTAGACATGAACATTTACGAATCATAAGCGAGTGTAATTCCTTTCTCGTGATCTCTTCGTTGAATTACTTCCATACTCTTTATTCTTGAGCCAGTTGGATAGATTTGAGAACTCCCCCCCAGCCACCCACCATCTCTCTCTCTCTCTCTCTCTCTCTCTCTCTCTCCTCTCTCTAATTAAATTGATACCTTAAATTTTAATAGTACAAACCTTAAGTTTTTTTTAGCCTTTTCTTGTTTAGTTTGCTGGGAAAAACTCAGTGAATGAAACATAGTGGGAAATATATTCGTAAAATAAATAGCAAAATATAAAGATCAAGAGATATAAGGCTAAAAGAATACATACATTTTCAACAACCTAAAAACATACATAAAAAAAAATCATGCAATATATACATACAAAAGTAGCAGAAGAAACACACCATACGAACCTCGTTCGACTCTTTTGTGTTTGTTATACAATGCTAAAGACAACACAATTCGAATCTCCTCCCAGCTGGGAGCTGACATTATATCACCTCGTTATAATCAGCCCCTTGCCCCTCCACCAGCCTCAAAATGACCTCCAATCACCTCGTTTTGTTCCGTTGCGTCAATACGCGGAGATCATCACCTCGAGATGATTACTTCGGTTAGTTATCATTAGCATATAGAGCATGTCTTAATTCTTCCCAGAAGTGGGTCAGCCGTATTCTCTTTTCGTAAGTTCGATAAGGAGTTTTTTTCTACGCCTCTCTCTGCCTTTTCCTTCTGTTTGTTTGTTTTGTATGCAGATTATGATTTTGTTTTGATGAATACGCACTCATTTTACACAAGCTTATACGCACATTCACACTGACAGATATTTATGTATATATTTGCGTATATATATATGTATATATATATATATATATATACATATATATATACATATTTATATATAAATTGATATATTTATATATATATATATATAATATTGTGTGTGTGTGTGTGTGTGTGTGTGTAAATATACATACAGTATATATATCTTTTCATTTTCTCTTAAAGAGCCTCAGATCGATTTAGAAATACGAAACCAAATATGTGTATGCTAAGAATATAGCTGTGATATAGCTTTTGTTATCAATATATGACTACAAAGAATGAAAATGCCCGTATCAATTACGTTAATTTTTTGTGTTTTGGATCACAATTTACTGAGGCCGTTAACCCTAGATGTATTCCTTGTTTTACAATCTGACATTGGTCTAGCATGAATCTATGAACTTTAAAAGCATGATTGATATTGATTATTTAGAAAAGAAGGGAATGTTTTAAGTACCTAAGAGTGGATGCAAGCACCCTTATCATTAAAAAAATAAAAATTGAAGGACCCTATTTTCAAAAAAAAAAAAAAAAAAAAAAAATCCTAATGGGTAGCTAGAATTATTTTTTCAAGTAGGCAGAGGAAGGGACAGAGAGACGATCTGAACAGGTGCAAATGATTTAGAAAATAGGTGATTTTTTTTTTTCAAGCAAATGGGTTGTAAGTACCTGACCATGGAGGGTGATACCCAACGAGAACTCCAGCAGCCTTTGTTCTACTTCATCTGATTAATTTGACTGCTAACTCGGGATTCCATTATTGCGAGTTCTGTTTTACGAGTCATGATTCCGATCAGATCATGAGATTTTCAACCTGCAAAGTTTTTCTATGCGATTGCGCAGGCCGAAAAAAAGTAACTCAAGATAATGGGTTTTATCATTATTGATATTATTATTATTATTATTATTATTATTATTATTATTATTATTATTATTATTATTATTATTATTATTATTATTATTATTATTTGCTAAGCTACAACCCTAGTTTGGAAAAGCAGGATACTTTAAGCCCAAGGGGTCCAACTCGGAAAATAGCCCAGTGAGGAAAGGAAATAAGGAAAAACTAGAAGAGAAGTTTTAAGAATAATAACAACATTAAAACAATGTGTCGGAGTGTACCCTTAAGCATGAGATCTCTAACCTAAGACAGTGGAAGACCGTGGTACAGAGGCTATGTATTTCGATACATTTTCTCTTTCATTTGTTTAAATAAATATCTGATATTTCTCCGGATTGGGACGACCATATGATTAAAAATGCCTTAGATAATGGATAATACAGTTATATAACGAAACTAGAGAAAACAAATAAAATAGACGATATACTACGTCTAACAATACCAATAATAAGGATATGGTCCTAAATCTCATGTCCAATTCTAGAAAAAAAATTTCTAATGTTTCCCTGGTTTGGGACGAACGTATGATTAAAATTGCTCAAATAATGAATAATGCAGTTATATAACAAAACTAGAGAAAACAAATAAAAAAAAGACGACTTACTACATCTAACAATGCCAATAATAAGTATATGGTCTTTAAATCGGTTGTCTAATTCTAGAAGGAAAATATTTATTGAAAAGATATATGCCTATACAAAGGAGAAATGGCCGGATGGCGTGATTTGACAAATATTCTCAGAGTTAGAGAAAGTAACATCGGAATGATGGGAATGAAAATGAAACCTGTAAAGAAAAAAAAAAGATGATGGACTATTGGAACTAAAAACGGAGTGACTGAAGCGTGTAAAAAGTGGTTTAAGAAAAAAAAAGACACCATTTAGCGAAAGAAAGGGAATGTCTGACTGGATCACTTTTGCTCTTAAGTAGGAGAGAGAGAGAGAGAGAGAGAGAGAGAGAGAGAGAGAGAGAGAGAGATATTTAGACCTCAAACTGGTGATCTGGAACTTGAAAATAGTTATATGATTATACCTAATACCCAATATCAGTAATACTAACTTGAGAGAGAGAGAGAGAGAGAGAGAGAGAGAGAGAGGGAGAGATGTATTTAGACCTCAAACTGGTGAAATGATAATAATAATAATAAAAATAATAATAATAATAATAATAATAATAATAATAATAATAATAATAATAATAATAATAATAAGAAGAAGAAGAAGAAGAAGAAGAAGAAGAAGAAGAAAAACGTAGGTTTTAAAAGACAATTAAATCTAATGAAACTAGAACTTTGGGTCACTGGAGGCGCAAAAAATTGCTATCTTGTCAGCATTGTCATGGTACATAAATTTAATCTATTATCAGACAGGCTGTTTTATTGATATTCCGCTAAGAATACCTAAAACACTTTGCACAGAATTTATCATTTTTTATCAATTTCATGTTTTGTAAGTTTGCCGATATTATTTCTCTCCCTCTCTCTCTCTCTCTCTCTCTCTCTCTCTCTCTCTCTCTGTATTTTAATGACAAAGACATGCAAAAAAATGCTTTTCATTACAATGGAAATACAGTATTAACTTTTTTTTTGTTGATTTAGTAAATGTTTTTACACCATTCTTGGTAACTGAAATATAGACGACTAATTTCCATTCACCATTATTTCCATTGTTATTATAAGAATAGTAACAACATTAAAACAGATTTTTTCACATATAAACTATAAAAAGAGACTTATGTCCGCACGTTCAACATAAATGGATTATCTTAAATAGATGATATAAGTGATGTAACCAAGAAATTATTATAAAGACATAATGAAGAGTTAGAAGACAAAGGCCTATATGGCTGAGGACTATGAAGTGCGAAGTAGGAGATGATGAATGGTGAAGTATTGTATTAAAAGTTCAAGAAGGAGACGGTTGGAGAAATCTAACCGAAGCCCTTTGTATCAATAGGCGTAGGAGATGATGATGATGATTTGAGCATTATCTTCATGTGTGGTTTTCACCTGCTGACTCTTAACTTAATTTGTTAAACAAAGTCTTTCAGTCTAATAAATTTATTATCTCTGATCTTTTTACTAATCTCTGGCACCACCTTTCAGTTACTTTTTTGTGCATATTGCATAAGATTTTTCATAATCGTGAGCATCCATTGCATTCAGATCTTCCCAAACTACAGTATACCTATACTATACCATCCAGTAACATCGTACCAAGTATGCAGTTAATTCTAACAGTCTTGCCTCTTGCCTTATCCATATTGAGGCTCAGTTCTATACGTTGCAATAACGCAAATGGATATGATGATTGCAATAACGCAGATGGATATGAATAGGAAAAGCAGAAGAAGAAGAGCAGCAACTACGAATCTCAAGGAAAAAAAAAAAAAAAAAAAAAAAAAAAAAGCCGCTTGCACAAAGTTCAAACTAAACCTATACCGTAACTTCGGAGCACGTTTCGTCATCAACGCGGCTGCCCTCGGTGAAACTGACGAATGTACTAAGCTTGAAGAGTATTCGTGATGAAATTCTCGGCCATTAGAGGTCGCAAAATTGTTAGCCCGCGTGCTTGTTCGCCGCGAACGTTTGCTTGTTTGTTCCAGGGACTCTGGTGCGGGACGTTTGAACTTCGGTATGAGAGATCCAGGCGTAAGTCTTATCGACTTATGGGTCATCTCGCTTATTGGCCCGGCTTTCTTTGCTTCGTTTCGTGCGCCGTTGTTATTAATTATCTCATTATTTCCTCCTCTCTCTTCGTATCCCTAAAGTTTTTGTTCTTTTTTTTTTTTTTTGTTCTTCTGGAAGTCTGACTGTTCAAGGCCATGATGAGGCTGCCTAGCAATAAACGACTTAAATTACAGAGATTGAACTGAGAGTTCAAGACTGCAAAAAAAAAAAATGAAAAATGAAAAAAAAAGCGAAAATTATGCTTCGTTGCTTACAATCTAATGTACATTCATATATTGTGAAATATTCCTTTCATGCAATGGGATATCGATGAGTTATATCATCTAAAACAAAGTAAATGTTTAAATTTCATGAAGAGACTGTGATTGGTTTCTCGTTGTAATAGAACCGCTTTCCATCGGAAGGTTAAGGAAAAGTATATAATTATCATTAATATCATGAATAACTAATGAAGGGTTTCTCTGGTTGCGGATTGGTCTTCAAGGGTCTCCTGTTTTGGTGGTAGTTTCTTCCCACAGCTCTCTCTCTCTCTCTCTCTCTCTCTCTCTCTCTCTATATATATATATATATATATCTGTCTATCTCTCTCTCTCTCTCTCTCTCTCTCTCTCTCTCTATATATATATATATATATATGTATATCTGTCTATATCTCTATCTCTCTCTCTCTCTCTCTCTCTCTCTCTCTCTCTCTGTTTACTACTAACATAGTATCTAATTCTATTCTTAGACTATCAAATAAAATTTTCAACTTTTGGGAACAATCCCGTAACGTCCCACCTCGAGAATTGGTCACTGTGTTTTGAGATCAAAGAGAGAGAGAGAGAGAGAGAGAGAGAGAGAGAGAGAGAGAGAGACTTTCACCAATACCATGGATTTCCTTCAACGAATGTGATGATAATGATTTTATAAGAATAACTTCTAGTTTTAATCTCCTCTTTATTACCAATATAAACATTTCACGAACATATACAGAAACCAAACTCAATATATCATGAAGCTCAAAAACTGATGGAAAATATTTCATTACTACTTAGATAAGTTTTATTATGTTCTCAAAGGAAAAGAGATATCTTTATAATCAAATGATATCCTCATGGGGAGTTACCTACTGTTTAAATTGTCAAATCTCTCTCTCTCTCTCTCAAAAGAAAGCACACGCTCATTCCAATGACTTCTTTCCTTATTTTATCTACACTTTCGAATATGGAGTGGATCATTGTTTCTACATGATATTAATGCTTAATTGGAACCAGAAAAGAAAAACCGAAAAATCATATTCTTGTAAATGCTTCAACATTTAGCCCATAGCTTTCACAAAAACCTCTTTCCTATAAAATGCAAGAAAATAATCCTTGAATTTCAGCCACCTACCCTTGACTTATAGCCTTCCTTTTTTATTTCATAATTCATGTTATCATTCATTCATTTCTCTTTTCCCAAGGAACTCTTTGTCCTGAGGGCTTCTGTACATTACTTAAGTCTTTTAGTAATTCAACTGGATCCTCATTAATCATTGTTTAGGCCTCCAGAAATGTCTCGTTCCAGAAAATCAATGCCTTTCGTATCCATCCATCATCTGGAAGCGCTACGGGTCACTGTATATTCTTTGATTTATAAAAAATCTTCGGTATTTTGTGGTTCTTAAAAGGAAAATATTTCATATTAATACTTGGTGAATGAATGTTTAAAAATGCATTAGGTTTATATTTTGATAAAATAAATCCACGAGTTATTGAACATTACGAAATATTATTTTCTTATAATTGTATGATATTCTATAGATAAACAGATAAAAAAGTGTTTTTTCTTTGTTAGAATTTAAAGTAAATAATGATGACTACAAACTTTATTTTAGTTTTCTTTTAAAGAAACATTTAGTAACTGAAGAACTGCAAACAGGAAATTTTTCATTTTACTATTTATATAATTATCATCAATATTTTTTCTTTGTCTGACTTTCCAGATATATCCAATATTTATCTATTTTATATTCTTAAAGAGAAATATTCTATTTTATTTAGATAAGGCTTATTTTAATTTAAAATTTCCTTCAAAAAGGAGTATATTGCCTCTGAAAACTCTTGTTCATTCTCTTATTCTTTTCTTTTCCTCAAATCATTTGCTAATTGCATTGGTATAGGTCAGTGTCTTTTTTGTCCTTAGGAAAATATGTTTTACTATTACTATTATTATTATTATTATTATTATTATTATTATTATTATTATTATTATTATTATTATTATTATTATTATTATTATTATTATTATTATTATTATCATTATTATTATTATTATTATTATTATTATTATTATTATTATTATTATTATTATTATTACTAGCTAAGCTACAAACCCAGTTGGAAAAGCAAGATTCTATAAGCACAAGAGCTCCAACAGGGAAAGATAGCCCAGTTGAGAAAGGAAATAAGGAAATAAATAAACAATATAAGAAGTAATAAACAATTTGAATAAAATATTTTTTTTTGAAAACATTAACAACATTAAAACAGATATTTCATATATAAACTATAAAAGGACTTATGTCAGCCTGTTCAACATAAACATGTTGGCTACAAATTTGAACATCTGAAGTTCCACTGATTCATCTACCTGATTAGGATGATCATTCCACAACTTGGTCACAGCTGGAATAATACTTCTAGAATAATATGTAGTATTGAGCCTCATGATAGGGAAGGCTTGACTATTAGAATTGACTGCATGCCTAGTATTACGAACAAGATGGAACTGTCCGGGAAGATCTAAATGTAAATATTCAGGTATTCAGAAAATCTAAGTAAATATTACATAACGGTTTTCATACAGAATATCTTTTACGATCGAAACTGATACGTGTTCAATTGAGCGTGAAGCGATTACGTGTCTCCGCGGATTGTTCAAAATCTGTTCGTTTTCCTGGTACGAATAATTTTGCAGCTTTGTGCTCATATTTAGATTTCAGGACGATGACTTGTTTGTTGGTTATTCTTTTCATAGTTTTTTTTTTTTTTTTTTTTTTTTTTTTTGGATATTGGATCAATCTAATTATCGAAATTTTGGTGTGTCCGTATGAATAGATAAACTGATTGTATTTTATTGTTAGATTAAACTAGATTATATATGTTTGTATATATATGTATATACAGTATACATATACATTAATATATATATATATATATATATATATACACATAAAAGCCTTTGCCTGATCCTTGATACCTTATGGATTTAACAAAAACTTTAAATATCACAATTTTTTTTTTATTTGAAATATCCAGACTGTTCTTTCACCCCATTGGATGATGAAAGAAACAAGAAGATTTGAAAAATTGATATTAATAATAATAATAATAATAATAATAATAATAATAATGATAATAAAAATAATAATAATAATAATAATAATAATAATGATAGAAATAATATTAATATTATTATTATTATTATTATTATTATTATTATTATTATCATTATTATTATTATTATTATTATTATTATTATTATTATTATTATTATTATAATAATAATAATAATAATAATAATAATAATAATAATAATATACCAACAAAAACAGAAATAATATTAAAACAATGATAGTAATACGAATAATAGTGATGACAAAAGTGATGACACCAACAATGAATACATCAAACAACAGATAATCTATCATCTCACCAACTCTCAGAAGTAAAGTGCCACTTTTATAGAGGTTGACATGTCCTTGAGGTGAATACATCATTTCACAGTCGTGTAGGAGTCACATCTCTAAGAGCGTATCATGTCTCTTGGAGAGAAGACCTTGGACTAGGTTTATTGGCAGTTGACACACGTCTGCCATTGTGAGAACTTCCGAGATCATGGTAGGGTTGACATCTTTGCGCACCGTAATTTTACCTCTTCCTTTTATTCGTTTTGTTTTTTTCGGCTGTGTGAGAGTGAAATGCATCAATTATTATTATTATTATTATTATTATTATTATTATTATTATTATTATTATTATTATTATTATTATTATTATTATTAACTAAGGTATGACCCTAGTTGGAAAAACAGGATGCTATTAGCCCATGGGGAAAATAGTCCAGTGAGGATAGGAAATAAATGAACAGGAGAAGTAGTGAATGATTGAAATAGAATATTTTATGAACAATATCACAATTTTATAGGTAATTACTCTCCGTTTTTTGAGTCAGGCTTATTTACATCAATAAAGTATTCTTTGGAAATTTTCTCTTAATTATTTTTTTTTATAAACAACTTGTTTTTATCTTTAAAACTGCCATCCTTCCGATCTTCATATCTACCCAATCTATCTACCTTAGAAATAAAGGGCTTTATTACGCTGGTTGGGACAGGCATACATTTTCTTATAACTTGTCAAATAAATTTTATTTATTGGAAAATTATTGTTTATCTTGGTCGGAAATACGATGATATGAAGCTAGTTTTACGATTTAAGAAATACTGGTTTGGAAGCAAACACAGGGTAGAGACTTAGTTTTAGGGTAAGCTAAGGATACAGGGGTGAGGTTGTGAGGGAGCGGAGCCCCCCTGTATCCTAAGTAGGTTACTACAACTACAGTATAGGGGGATAGGATAGGTGGGTGAGGGGAGTGGGGAATTAAGATTTTGGAAGGATTGGAGGGGGAAGTGTTAAAATGAACTACAGTGGGAGGTGAAAAGATTGGGGCAGACCCAATAGCTCTTTTTATAGGTTTTTTGTGCCAACATCATCTAAGCAGTTTGGGATCTTGTGATACGGCCCCTAGGTTAAGTTAGATTAGGTGGCGAATATACTATTAGGTGTTGTTCTCGTGTGTGTTTCCCTTTTAAAATATTGTCTTTCATTCACAACTTTTGAAATCCTACACCAGCTCCGTCCCAACCAACATACAAAGGCAACGAAATAAATTCTCCTTCACCATTTTAAAGAATTTTTTTTATTACATTTCAGCCACTCCATCTTCCCTATCTTCAATCATACTGCTTTCAACCCATTTCACCTTCATCTTCATCTCCTCCTCCCCCCAAACCCTAGATCCAAGCACGATGATCAGAGGCAGTGATACCAACCCTTCAATATGATACCAACCCTTCCAAATGATTATATCTCTATCATTTATGTACGTAATGACGTCCTGTTTAGTCTGTGATTCATCTCAGCAGCGATATTGCCTTTTTCACTTTCTTCGCCGTGGGATTTGTGCACGCTCGTAGGTCCCCCTTGATTTAATGCTATAAAGAAGAGAAATGTTATTCTTTCAGTATTACACAACCGAAATACCAACACAGATTTTAAGGCCTCACGATAAGGTTGTAGTTCTGAAGATACATTGCTATATCTGCCTCGGCACTAGAATGCAAATATTTGATGTGTGTTTGTGTGTGGGTGTGTGTGTGAGAGAGAGAGAGAGAGAGAGAGAGAGAGAGAGAGAGAGAGAGAGAGAGTGTGTGTTATAAGGATTTTGGATGTCTTAAAGACTTTTTAGTCCATCCGCGGCGACTCTATTTGCTCTTCGGTAGAGCAAATTAGTTTAAACAGAGAGAGAGAGAGAGAGAGAGAGAGAGAGAGAGAGAGAGAGAGCAATA
>NC_090742.1:6662779-6665279 GCF_036898095.1 Palaemon carinicauda
AATGTTTGCAAAAAAAAAAAAAAAAATCCTTCAGTTACCCCTGTGGTATTGTATGATTTTGTTGACATATTAAATAGCCATTCTCAGTGATGAAGATAAGGTGTTTGTTATAGGATTTCAGAAAAAGATTCCTTATATAGGATTCCTACTTAGGACGTCTTCCTATTCAAGAGAAATTTATGGTCACAAAAAAAAAAAAAAAAAAAAAAGACATTCAGTTATTCCTGTGGTAGTGCAAGATTTTGTTGACATATTCAGTGGCTATCCTCTGAGATGAAGATAAGGTGTTTGTTACAGGATTCAGAAAGAGTCCCTTAAATAGGATTCCTACCTAGGAAGTCCTCCACCTTTAAAAGAAAAAGTGTCTTGTAATAGATGAAGTAAATATTCGCCATAAATTTCCAGTTTTTTTTTAAATTGTGATGAAGATAACTTGTTAAATATAGTTCCAGGATTTCAGAAAAAGAGTCCTTATACAGGATTCCTACGCTAGGACGTCCTCCCATCTTTAAGAATAAAAGGAACTTCTTATAAATGAGGTAAATACTCGCTATAAGTTTTCAGAACAAGTCTGTATTTAAATGAAATATTTGATCAGAGCTACACGAGAAAAGATAAATAAGTAAACAAATAAATATATGTAAAAGTAAATGAATTTATTAATAATTAAATTTCTTCCACCAAATAAAATGGAGGAAAACAACATAGAAAGACATAGCGACCAATTAAGTCTGTATTTAAATAAAATATTTTATCAAAGGTACACGAGAAATTAATAAATAAATAAGTAAATAAAAAATAAATGAATTTATAAATAAATACATGAGTGAATAATTAAATAAATAATAAATAAATTTCTTCTACAATATAAAATCGAGAAAATTACATAGAAAGACACAGTGAGTAATAAAGTTTTTATTGAAGTAAAATATTCTATCAAAGCTACTCTAGAAAACAAATAAATAAATAAACAAATAAGTAAATAAACGAATAAATGAATTTATAAATAAGTAAATGAATCAATAATTCAATAAATAAATAAATGAATAATCAAATAATTAAACGTATAAATTTCCTCCCACAAAATAAATCGAGAAAATTTCATAGAAAGACAAGCAGTGACCAATAAAACATTTACTACAACTGACATATAGATCGGGACGCACTGGTAAATGCAGTAATGCAAGTTTTCTCTTCCCTTTTTTTTTATTTATTCCTAGAATCAATGTCCAGAGCTACTTGAATCAAGGGCGACATGCCTTTACCGCTGCTCTTTTGTGCCCAATTATATTGCAAAACAAAACTTTCATTCAACTTCTACTGGATTATTTATAAACAGACACACGAACATACCAAGTTTTTTTTTATTCGTGGTTGTGTTACAAAATAAGATTTTCATTCTACTCTTACTGAATTTACATACACACAGATAGACATGAGTTTTTTTTATGCACAATTATTTTACGAAACAACACTTTTTCCTTTCTACACTTATTGGATTCTCTTATAAAGACAGACAGACGGATAATCAGAGGCGTGTACTGTATGGAAGAAGAAAAAATCTCATTTATTCAACACACTAGGAATGAATCAGCGTAATTTTTCAAGGACCAAATGAATATATAAACAAATCCTCAATCTCTTCCGCGGTAGATGTATGCAAATAGAAACGCAAAAACAATTCCAGATACATCAAATACTCTTGTGGAAAGTCCCCCTCATAAATAAAATCCTTGCTCGTAAATAGATTGACCTTCCAAATGGTAAAAACGTGGTAAAAATTCCAAAGTTTCTTGAGGAAACATCAGTAGTGTTTTCTTCTCTGAAAGAACTTTTGTTTAGTAAACGAAGATGAGGAACGTGGTTTGTGTTATTGATACAAAACGTGAATTATTTTCGGCAGTTTTTAAAACAAAATTCAGACAAATGGGGATTATTTTGAGTAGTTCTTAAAACAGAATTTGAAACAAATGTGAATTATTTGGAGTAGTTCTTAAAACAAAATTTAAACAAACGTGAATTCTTTTGATTAGTTCTTAAAACAAAATTTAAACAAACGTAAATTATTTTGAGTACTACATAAAAAGAATTTTAAGAAAATGTGAATTATTTTGAGTACTTCTTAAAACAAAGTTTTCTTATGGTAACGAGATCAAGAGAATATGATTAAAACCAGATATTTTATTTAAATTTCTGGGTTAATAGACGCACCCAACCTCCTCATAAAATAACTACAGATTTGCCATTCTTAAAAAGATAATTTAAATATTTTAGGACATACTGAATTCCATGCATATTCTGTAAGTGAATAACGTGAGAAAGTATTTCTCGACAAGTTTTTATCATTCAATTAACAGAACAATCAGCTCTGAAGATTAGCTATAATTAGTCTTTGTTTTAATTTCCAAGACGAAAGAAAAACTGAGATCAAATCAATGAAACGAACAATTGTTGGATCAAAGAAACGCAACCTTTGTTCTTTCTTTCTTATTCAAGTTTT
>NC_090742.1:6670279-6672779 GCF_036898095.1 Palaemon carinicauda
ACTATCTCTCATCCTTTCAAATAAGAATAACAATGTTGCTATTTCATTGATCAAGAAAAAACTACTTTGTGGTTAACTATTATCTCTTAAATGATAGTAAATTGTCTGCTAAAATCGCATCATGTGTTATTTGGGTTAATTTCTTTTCAATTCAATTTTCATTCGTTGTCTTCTTTTTTATATTCACATGTGTTATTTAAGTTAAGTTCTTTTTCATTTAATTTTCATTCTTTTTCTTTTCCTATATTGACATTAGGTGTTATTTGATTTATTTTCTTTTTAATTTGATTTCCATTCGTTGTAATCTTTCCCTATATTCACATCATGTGTTATATAAGTTAATCTAATTTTAATTTAATTTCCATTCCATTTCTTTTCCAATACAGTATTCACAACATGTGTTATCTAAGTTAATTGATTCTAATTCAATTTATATTCATTTTCTTTTCCTATATTCACGTCATGTATTATTTAGGTTACTTTTTATCCATTTAATTTTAGTTAATTTAGATAATAGCATAGAATGAATAGCGAGGGCGTTCTTCTCAAATAAAACTTCAAGTTTGATAAATAACTGGATCTCTAAATGGCAACAGTAACTGATCCTGCAGCATGTTCCCTCTTTATGAGGCCAAACAACATCTGGGCAGCTTTTTTTTCTTCTCTTCGTCCTTGACCTTACTTGAAGAAAATGTACTGAGCCATTTTTTTATATTATCAATTCTATCTAACATGCCTCTGAGAAATAACTATGCATTTTATATATAATATAGATTTTTTTTTCTATCAGATTAGAAAATTGATACATTACTAGAAAAATTTTTTTTATGGTAGTATAGTTATAACATTAGATTTTTAGTACTGATAAATATATCGATGTTCTGTTATATCTATAACATTAAGATAAGTCGAGTTCAGCTCTGTATGAGAAGGAGTAAAAATATATTTTCTAAGTGATTTACCACAAAGATTGTAAATGCAGAATTTTGAAAAACATTTTCAACAACTTTCATTTTAAGGATGAATCTCTTTATATATTTTTTGTTAATTAATACTATCTAATTCTACCATTCTGTGCCATAAAAAAAAATTAAGATAAAAATCATCATCATCACATCTTTTTTGTAAATGTTTCGTTTTGCAAGTACTTCGTATATAATATATTTGTAAATCAAGTTCCATTATATAAAACTTTCTTCATCATTCTCAGTAGCCTGGTGGGTAATTCCTCATCCCCCATTCTCAAAAATAGAAAAATATTGTTCATTTGAAGTTCCATACTTCAATCTTTTATTTTTGCCTTGAAGTTCATTCATCAGTCTTTTGTTTTTAGTTCGTTTGAAGTTCATTTGTCAGTCTTTTATTTTTGGCTTGAATTTCATAATTTGGTCTTTTATTTATGTGAAGTTCATATTTGGTCTTTTATTTTTGGCTTGAAGTTCAGACTTTGGTATTTTATTTTTAGCTTGAAGTTCAGACTTTAGTGTTTTATTTTTGGATTGAATTTAAGACTTTAGTGTTTTATTTGTGACTTGAAGTTTAGTCTTTAGTCTTTTATTTTTGGATTGGAATTCAACTTTAATCTTTTATTTTTTACTTGAAGTTCATACTTTGGTCTTTTATTTTTAGCTTGAAGTTCAGACTTTAGTGTTTTACTTTTGGCATGAAATTAAAACTTTGATCTTTCAATTTTTGGCGTGAAGTTCAGACTTTGGTCTTTTATTTTTGGCTTAAAGTTCAGACTTTAGTGTTTTATTTTTGGCTTGAAGTTCAGACTTTGGTGTTTTATTTTTGGCTTGAAGATCATATTTTGGTCTTTTATTTTGCCTTGAAGTTCATATTTTGGTCTTTTATTTTTGGCGTGAAGTTCAGACTTTGGTCTTTTATTTTTGGCTTGAAGTTCAGACTTTAGTGTTTTATTTTTGGCTTGAAGTTCAGACTTTGGTGTTTTATTTTTGGCTTGAAGTTCATATTTTGGTCTTTTATTTTTGGCTTGAAGTTCATATTTTGGTCTTTTATTTTTGGCGTGAAGTTCAGACTTTGGTCTTTTATTTTTGGCTTGAAGTTCAGACTTTGATCTTTTATTTTTGGCTTGAAGTTCAGACTTTAGTGTTTTATTTTTGGCTTGAAGTTCATATTTTGGTCTTTTATTTTTGGCTTGAAGTTCAGACTCTAGCATTTTATTTTTGACCTGAGGTTCATACGTCGCTCTATTATTATGGGTTTGAAGTTCATATTACCTGACAGGTAAGTCTTCATACCACCCCCCCCCCCCCCCACCCAAATAACATCTTGCCAATCCTAAAGAGATTAGTCATCCGCAATGCATATTCCAAAACCCTTGGTATTAACGATGCCTACGATTATTATTATTATTATTATTATTATTATTATTATTATTATTATTATTGTTATTATTATTATTGTTATTATTATTTTTATTATTATTGTTATTATTATTATTATTATTATTATTATTACTTCATAAGCTACACCCCTA
>NC_090742.1:6677779-6680279 GCF_036898095.1 Palaemon carinicauda
AATAAGCCAATTTTTTGTGCAATTGAAGAAGACACAGACCTTATATGTTTCTCAAAAGTAAATTTGCTGTCAAGAATCACGCCTAAAATTTTGAAAGAGTCATACAAATTTAAAGAAACATTATCAATACTGAGATCCGGATGTTGAGGAGCCACCGTCCTTGACCTACTTACAATCATACTTTGAGTTTTGTTAGGATTCAACTTCATACCCCATAATTTGCACCATGCACTAATTTTAGCTAAATCTCTATTAAGGGATTCACCAACCCCAGATCTACATTCAGGGGATGGAATTGATGCAAAGAGAGTAGCATCATCTGCATATGCAACAAGCTTATTTTCTAGGCCAAACCACATGTCATGTGTATATAGTATGAAAAGTAATGGGCCAAGAACACTACCCTGTGGAACACCGGATATCACATTCCTATACTCACTATGGTGCCCATCAACAACAACTCTTTGAGATCTACTACTTAAAAAATCAATAATAATGCTAAGAAACGACCCACCCACTCCCAACTGTTTCAGTTTGAAAACAAGGGCCTCATGATTAACACGGTCAAAGGCAGCACTAAAATCAAGGCCAATCATACGAACTTCCCGACCACAATCAAGGGATTTCTGTACTGCATTGGAGATTGTAAGAAGGGCATCACATGCTCCAAGGCCTTTCCGAAAACCAAATTGCAAACTAGGGAATAGATGATTACCTTCAGCAAACCTATTAAGACGTTTTGCCAGAAGACGTTCAAAAACTTTAGATAATATGGGAGTTATGGAAATTGGGCGGTAATCAGTGGGACTTGAGCTACCACAAACACATTTACATAGAGGAGTAACATTACCAATTCTCCAACTAGTGCTAAAAGCTCCTCTTCTTGCTAACTTGCGTAAAATAACAGATAACTTTGGAGCTAAGAAATCTGCTGTCTTTATAAAAAACAAAGGAAAAATACCATTTGGGTCTACACCTCCATAAGCATCAAGGTCCATCAACAGAGCTTTAATCTCACGAGATCGAAAAGCTAAACTAGTTAGTTTAGCCTCAGGAAAACAGGAATGAGGAAGTTCAAGTTTTTCATTACTCTGTTTACTGTCAAAAACATCAGCTAAAAGGGTTGCCTTTTCCTTTGGACAGTGAGTGACGGAGCCATCTGGTTTAAGTAAAGGAGGAACTGTTGCATCTACACCAAAGAGTGCAGATTTAAGGGTAGACCACCATTTATGTTCCTGAGTTGTACCAGAGAGGGTTTCCTTTATGATTAAATTGTACTCCTTTTCAGTTGAGGCATAAACTCTCTGAGCAAAAGCTCGAAGCTGAGTATAGTTGTTCCAGGTCAAATCTGATCTGTTACCCTTCCAAAGGTGATAGGCCTCCTGCTTCTCCAAATAAGCACGTCTACAATCATCATTGAACCACGGTTTGTCCTTCATTCGGTACCTTAGCACACGAGAAGGGATACGCCTATCAATTATGTTGACTAGATTCTCATTCAAAGGGACAACAGGATCTACACTATTATATAATTGTGACCAATTCAAGCACAAAAGATCATGCAAAATCCCATTCCAGTCTGCTTGGGATTTCATATAAATTTTACAAGAATATGATATATCAGGGACAGGCTGCTCAGTCTTCACTAATAATGAAATCAAGGCATGATCAGAAGTCCCGACTGGAGAACCAACCTTACTAGTTATAACGCCAGGGGAGTCAGTGTATACGAGGTCCAAGCAATTACCAGACCTGTGAGTAGCTTCATTTATGATTTGCTCACAGCCTGATTCCGAGGCAAAGTCTAAAGCTCTTAAGCCATGGCGATCGGTAGGAGAGATAGAACTCAACCACTCCCTATGGTGAGCATTAAAATCACCAACAAAGACAAACGAAGCCTTTCTATCATCTTCTTGTATCTTAGCCATAATGGTAAGAAGACAATCGAAGATAGAATCATCCATGTCTGGATTCCGGTAGATTGAACACAAATAAAAGTTGTTATGCCTGCCACAAACTTTTATTACCTGAATCTCATGACATGCTACACCTTCTATGGGTGTGCAAGGGTTAACCATATAATATATATGATATTATGATATTAAAGTCCTTACAACTAGATTTCTAAAGTGACAGACATTGGGGTATGTAACTTTATACTAAAAATAAATCGAGAGACACAAGAAATACAATACAATACAATATAATGTCACCACTTTCAAAGGTTTGTTTTAAGTAAGCTTCGTTTATATCCTTTCCTTCCAATGTAGTTTTATGTATAGAACCTCAAAGATTAGTCTAGCATTGACTATTATCATTATCATCAAACTCAACATTATGAATTCTCCAACTTCACTTTATTCTCCTCATGATCCAGCTTGTTCTTTTCCTTTCTGAAATGGATACGTAAGCGTATTCTCCCATCTCGTTTTTCCACCTTCCAAAATCAGGAACAGATCAGAAGCTACCGAATGAGAATCGAATAACGTCAATTACTCTC
>NC_090742.1:6690279-6692779 GCF_036898095.1 Palaemon carinicauda
AATATAAAAGTGATTATAATAATAAGGATAATAGTAACAATAATAATAACAATTATAATGTAATAAGAGTGTTATTATTATTAATCATGATGATAATAAAGATATTAATGATAATAATAAGAATAATAATAATGATTATAATAATCATCAACAAAATATTAATATTATAGTTAATGTTCATTTAATTGAGAATGTCTTTGATGAATTTTTAGGACACCTGAAAAAAATTTATATGTGACAAAAAGATTTTCCTTGAATACTATTTTATTAAAGTGATTCAACTGACCCATACTAATATAAAAAAGACTTCAAGTTCAAAAGATATTATAAAGATAAGTTGTAAGTAACGCAATGAATACTCGTGTCTTTAGGTAACCAAAATTACTGAGTTTTAATATATATATATATATATATATATATATATATATATATATATATATATATATATATATATATATATAAAATTGCAAATAGATAATTTCCTTGAAGCTGACATTAGAAAAAAAGTAAAATTTTAGCTTTTTATAAATTATGGGAAACTATATATGTATTTTGATATGCAATTGTATATATATATATATATATATATATATATATATGTATATATATAAATATATATATATTTGTATAAATATATATATATATATTTATATATATACATATATATTTATATATATATATATATATATATATACAGTACATATATATATATATATATATATATATATATATATATATATATGCGTGTATATATATATATATATATATATATATATATATATATATATATATATATATATATATATATAGTGTGTGTGTGTGTGCGCGTGTGTGTTTATTTACAGGCATACATACTTATGTGTGTTTGTTAATAAGTATAGCAGAAATAAATAGATGTATTAATGTTTTGGGGGGGATTAGAGACAGATATTGATCTATATCGAGTAATCAGAATTTCATTTACCGTATAAACAACATATGCATGTCAATGACCTACGACAAAAATATCTAGTACTGTAATTATAAATTAATGCACCGGGAAGTAATTAGTCTTTAATGAATGAACATTCATTAAGATGTTTCCAGAAGATACAGGTTTTATCTGGAAATAAAGTAAAACTCTATTTGCTTACAAAATATCTTTAATCATTTGTATTTTATTACTTCATTATACAGTGATTTTAAACAGGATTTTGAACAAGTTATAAATACGATTTAAATGTGACTCTGAATACTATTGGCATATTTATTTTTGCTATTTCATGATATTAAAATACTAGTAAATAGATCTTTATAACAAACTACCTTTATGCAAATAAACAGCTAAAAACCAGACCTAATAATTCAAAAGAGGGTTTCCAGTAATAAAGTCAGAAGTCTAATTAATATATCCGGAGGATATACATGAATATAAATGTATTTGAAAAATTTAAATATTTTCATATTTTCTCAGATAAATATTTTCATATTTCGATTATTTCTGACTGATTTCCGTTAAGAAAAAATAACTCAATCTTGAGTAAAAATTGATTCTTCTAGATTAGCCAAGTGGTCAAAGAATTTGCCCTTTTTAATATCAAATATATATTGAATTCATGTTGTAAATTATTATCATTGATATTTACATACCGTTATATATTAATGTAAGAATACCATGTATATATGCATAGATAGATAGATAGATAGATAGATAGATATGTATGTGATTGTTACATGTACCCTTAATGTTAATAAACATGTTAAATGCTAATTTCAGTTATATAAATTGTATTTTGACCTTCATTTAACAATATAACACAGTTTCAGCTCATTTACCTGTTTTCATTTTCGTTATCTGAACTAAGTATTTCATACATACAGGTACCCATAGAACCTTCAAAGCTCATACTCAAGGGACGGCACAGTCGTGACCCCAGTAGAAATCTATCAGACCTGAGCGGTTATTGAACTCGGAACCAAATCAATAGGAGGTCACTAATGGGGCCATTGATCTCCCATGGCAATCTACCATGAACCTAAAATAGCCATTAAAGGTTAATACATATGTATAATAACAATATACCATAGAATGAATCATTTCAACAGTTTTGGTAAATAAGAAACCTAACTTTGATAAGATAAAAAAAAAAAAAGCTTAACGCCTATTGGCAATGTGTTAAAATTAGCCAAAAAGAAAACTTTTGAATGATAATTATAATGATTATAATAAGGCAATAAGAAAAAAACATTCCTATTTTTATCATCGCCGGAAAATATATGTTACACAAACTCAAGGGCTTGAAAAGCATATTATTTCAACCGCACGTCATTTTTGCTCTTTCTGGCGAAAAACGTTTTTTTGAATACACAATGCTTTCGAAGTCACGACTGTGCAGCCTTTGAACCATCTGGAAGAATGTGTCTTATGGCTGGATGACCTTTGACCCCAGGAAATGTTTTTTGGGGGGATTACGCCACCCATTACAGAGGAGGGTCAAGTCGTTAGACTTAATTGGGTCAA
>NC_090742.1:6695279-6707779 GCF_036898095.1 Palaemon carinicauda
ATTTCGGAAAAGACATTTTCAACAACGTGGAGTATAATTGCAAAAGATTGGGAGTTTAATTATAGAATTGAAAATGGGCTGGCGTAGTTTCCATAAGCTGAGGATCCTTTTATAGTTGGTTAAGATTTCGTAAAAGACATTTTTCAACGGCATAAAATATAATTTTAAAAATTTAAATGTTCTAAATATGTTAATCACGCTCTCATTACTGGAAGATAAATGAGGAGACCTGAATGACTCAATGTATTCTCCCTTGATAATTAACATATTTCACTTTAATTGGAATAAGTGAATTATATCTTTTAATATTGATAACAACATTCCCAAAGAAATAGAAAGTTATCCAAAATCCTTGAGGAACGAAACAGTTTCTTTCGAAACACTTCGCACCAAACCGAGGACAAAATGATATTCAGAATCACCAAAATGAAACCTTTGAACTACTTTCTTATGCGTTAAGCGAAGCTTTCAAGAATTTCATTTGTAATTCCAATTTCCGAACTTGAAGGTAACGCCGTTGACCGAGCGAGCCACAAGCGCCCACAACGCCCACGGTTATTACTGGAATTGTGGGCGCTTAATGGCCACAGCCTGGAGTGCTTAGGTGCTTCAGATCCGGTAAAAACGAGACTCGAAATCCGGATTCATAATGTTTCGATTCTCGAAACCGAATCGATCATTCCTCGTTTGCTTTCGATTAAGGTCAAGGCGAGGTGCGCGGAGTCGCTTGCCTTTGTTGAATGGCGGCCGGGGAAGGATGGTGGCTTAGACGTACATACATACATACATTCTAATTGGTGTTTCATTTTCTCACGTTCGTTTTTATCTTTTTTCTTTCTCTATTTCTATACCGGTTGATTTTATTTGTTAGTTTTGTTGTTCACCAATTCCTCTTTTATAATTATCTATGTAAACATTATTCCTATATTTATTTGCATATATTAATTCAATGTCAATAATTGTTCTATAAACAGGGTACTATCATATACTATCTCATTTTAAGGCTTTTATCGAATTCAAGTATACATTTATATATACGTATACAAGCCTATGCATACGTATGTTTGTATGGTTGTATGCGTCTTATATATATATATATATATATATATGTATATATATATATATATATATATATATATATATATATATATATATATATGTGTGTGTGTGTGTGTGTGTGTGTGTGTGTATATACATATACATATACATATACATATACATATATATATATATGTTTATAAATATATATATATATATATATATATATATATATATATATATATATATGTGTATATATCCATATATATGTGTGTATACATACACACACGCACATATATATATATACATATATATGTATGCATGTATGTATGTATGTAAATAGATAAATAGACTTGTTGATTGTTAGATAGATAGTATTTATAATATTCTCCTTCGCAACTCCTAATCTATTATTACCAAACAGATAAAGTAATTCTTTTCCCCGATGCCATAATACATCATTACATAAGCGTCAAATGTAATCTATCGAGGCATGACACCTGAAAGCAATATTCTTCTCTTATTACTACCTTCTCTGTACTTTCAAGCACCCTGTACGAAATATCAGCTTGCGAAAGCATTCAGGAAGCGGGTACAAAAGCAAATCTTCATAATTAACAGATGCAATATCTTGCGAGCAACTTTGCAACAGGATATCTAAGATGAAAGGCCTTGTAATCAAATTTACAGTATTGTCAAGCTTGCATAACGTTTAATTTATATGGTGGAAGGGAAG
The DNA here is from genome assembly GCF_036898095.1 of Palaemon carinicauda. Classification (NCBI taxonomy): domain Eukaryota; kingdom Metazoa; phylum Arthropoda; class Malacostraca; order Decapoda; family Palaemonidae; genus Palaemon; species Palaemon carinicauda. The sequence goes on from NC_090742.1 coordinate 6,697,054, forward strand.
GCGATGATTGGTCAGATATTAAAACGTCTTTCAATTCCAATTAGATGTTCATGACTTACAAAGTTTAAGAGCATTTCCTACTGCTAGTAACCTAGTTCTCATTGCAAGATCTTGGCCTTTCTCTCTCTCTTCTTGCATTGCAATGCATACCATTCTTGAAACACTCCTTTTTTATAGTTGCTTTGTAGTATGATTCTCAGAGATACTTTTTAACAATCGTTTTGTTATAATTTTGGGACAATGAACAGCCAATTTTGGAACAATCACCAGCCAATTTAAGTTTTTCTTTCAGCATGTCTACTGATTCACTTCGCTCTTCACCGTCTATTCTTAGTAGAAGAGAATCCATGCTGCTTTTCTGGGTTTTAAAAACTTACACTGTTAACAATTTCCTGTAAAAAATAAAATAAAAATTCTGGAATAAATGTTCCCAGGTATTTATTGTTTTAAAAATGGATATATTATTATTAACATTATTATTATTATTATTATTATTATTATTATTATTATTATTATTATTATTATTATTATTATTATTATTATTATTATTATTATTGTTGTTGTTATTATTATTACAAGCTAGGCTATAACCCTAGCTGGAAAAACAAGATGATATAACTCCAAGGGCTCCAATAGGGAAAAATAGCCCAGTAAGGAAATGAAACAAGGCAATAAATAAACTAAAAGAGAAGAATCAACAATCAAAATAATATGTTTTAAGAATAGTAACAACATCAAATTGACCCCCTTCACATATAAACTATACAAACTTAAAAAGAAAAAAACAAGAGGAGGAGAAATAAGATAGAACAGTATGCCATAAATGAGTGATATTACGGTCACCAACCTGTAAAAGATAGTAACAAAGTACGTTAAAATTACGGTCGCCTGTATTTTACTGAAATACGGCTGAGAACAGTATATTTTTTACGGTGAAGTTCCGATTAAAATTACGGGTTTTCTAACAATGTAACAATGTAGTCTTCTGTCCCCAACCAATTATTCTAATTCCTGAAGGATTCAATAAGCCACAAGTAGAAGAGTGTCTTTAGCTATGGTAAGCAGCTCTTCTAGGAGAACGACACTCCAAAATCAAATCATTGTTCTCTAGTCTTGGGTAGTGCCATAGCCTCTGTACCATGGTCTTCCACTTTCTTGGGTTAGAGTTCTCTTGCTTGAGGGTACACTCGGGCACACTATTCTATCTATTTTTTTCCTCTTGGTTTTTTTTTAAGTTCTTATAGTCTATATAGGAAATATTTATCTCAATGTTGTTACTGTTCTTCAAATATTTTATTATTAATTGTTTCATTTCCTCACTGGACTATTTTCCCTGTTGGGGCCCCTGGGCTTATAGCATTTTGCTTTTCCGACTAGGGTTGTAGCTTAGCAGATAATAATAATAATAATAATAATAATAATAATAATAATAATAATAATAATAATAATAATAATAATAATAAGTTCCAGCCCATTGAAACAGCTAGGAGGTACAACTTGAAAATCTCTACGGCATTAATACTTCGTGTTTCGTTTAGCACTTAAGCTGACGTTTTAAAAAACAAGTAAACTTCATGAAATACTTTATATCTCAAACCATTACACAAATGAGACGATCGGCACTTTTTGAAATATCCATACTTATTAAACATATTAATTTTTTTACTTATAATATATACTTCAAGTCGTCTTTTTTATTTAACTTTTATATAAAAACTGTTGTTAAGTGAATATGAATTTTTCCCAAATAACCTCTTTTATTTTATCGTTCCCCGATACAATAGCTTTCTCCTTTACATATTTCCCTAATCCTAAGTTCTATTCATTTTTTATATGTCGGCTATCCCCAAAAATAGATAGATAGATTTGGTAGATAGATTTTTTTCCTTTTCTTAAGGGTTGAAGAAACTCTTTAGCTATGGTAAGCAGCTCTTCTAAGAGAAGGACACCCCAAAATCAAACCATTGTTATCAAGTCTTTGGTAGTGCCATAGCCTCTGTACCATGGTCTTCCACTGTCTTGGGTTAGAATTCTCTTACTTGAGGGTACAGTCGGGCACACTATTCTGTCTTATTTCTCTTCCTCTTGATTTGTTAAAGTTTTATAGTTTATATAGAAAATATTTATTTTGGTGGTGGTATTGTTCTTAATATATTTTATTTGTCCTTGTTTCCTTTCCTCACTGGGCTATTTTCCCCTGTTGGAGACCTTGGGCTTACAGAATTTTGCTTTTCCAACTAGGGTTGTAGCTTAGCTAGTAATAATAATAATAATAATAATAATAATAATAATAATAATAATAATAATAATAGTAATAATAATAATAATAATATAGCTGTTATTTCCTTTTCCATCCTACGAATCCTGTGTTCAGTATTTCCTGTGTTTATTTTATTTCATTTCCCTACTGTTTAGATAATCTAGATATTATCAATACAAATTCAAAGTGTCAATAAAGTAAGTACAGTTTACTTTATATTCATCTTAAATTCCTTCCTTTGTAACTGTTACATCTGTCCACACGATCACACACACATACACATATATATACAGTATATAATGTATATATATATATATATATATATATATATATATATATATATATATATATATATGCAGTATATATATATATATATATATATATATATATATATATATATATATATATATATATATATATATATCAAATGATTATATGTATAAACGCTAAATATGTCCAAATCACCATACTTAAGGATTGAAATGTGGTTAAAGTTTGTGCGGTGCATCTAAATTAGAAGTGAAAAAAATAGGTGCATGGGAAACAAAAGGTTGGCCACCCCTAATTCTAATTCCTTCTATTCCTTGTATTTTCATTGCCATTGCTAGAAATGGCTTCTAGTTAACCTACTCATTATTCAGTATTTTTTACTCTCTTTCCAAGCAATTCTTCCAGCGAAATTCACATAATGGTTACGTAACTCTTTTATTGCCGTCGTTAACAACATGAACTTCAACGCATTTTTCATGGCTTGGTAATGAACATCTTGAAGTCTTTGAAAGGATTCCATTGCATTAAATTAATGGCAATATATATATATATATATATATATATATATATATATATATATATATATATATATACGTGTATATATATATATATATATATATATATGTATATATGTATATATATATATATATATATATATATATATATATATATATATATATTCATATCTATAAACACATATATACATAAATATATATATAGATAGATAGGTGTGTGTGTGTATATATATATATACATATATATATATATATATATATATATATATATATATTTATATACATATATATGCATATATATAATATATATACATATATTTATATATATACATATATTTATATATATATATATATATATATATATATATATATATATATATATATATATATATATATATCCCATCCACTGCACTGACTCTGAAATTTCTCATGTATTTAACGACTTCACGGCCACTTAAACCTTAATGAGAGGTTATGCTTTGACCAAGAACTTAAAATGTTCTACTGCATGAAAGAGTACGTCTTCTCTTTGTTCTTCCATATCACAGAGCAGTACTTTACTTGTATTACTGGCTATGTGAGACCACTTGAAGGAGTACTTTTAAACGTACGCTTAATTTAATATATACGCTGTTAAAGATTTACATTAAATAAAAATGTAATAATCTCTGAATACATATTGCCAGAAATTTGCCGTTTTAAAAACGGACATATTGACGTAATGGATTGTTATTACGGTCACCAACCCGTAAAAGATAATAACAAAGTAGAGTAAAAATTACGGTCACCTATATTTCACTGAAATACGGCTGAGGACAATATATTTTTACGAATAATTTCCAATTAACATTACGGGTATGTGTGTATAGCTTATGAGGTAATTTATATGACATATAGACAGCAGGATTAAATCTCAAGAAGTACTTTAACTGCACAACTAAATGTATGCGTACATATCCAGAAAAAAAGTGATCTTGTATTATTAAATATAACAGTACATCTTTGTAGTAGCTTTTAGTTTTACTAGTGGAAGTATGACTATATTTTCTCTAACTTTTTTTCTTCTCAGAATAGAATATTTTGCTTGAATTATCTTGGGAAATTGGAAACCACAAAATTAAAGGTTCTGAAATGAAAATTCTTTCAAATGCTCTCTCCCACAGACAGCTGGGTGATATCTCTCTTTTCCGAGGCTCAGGTATGTACTATCACAAGAATATTCGTTCAAATTATCTCGCCCACATACACTTTGTGTACACACAAACATAAATAGACATATGCATATGTATCTATGTAAGTGTATATATAGATATATATATACTGTATGTGTGTGTGTTTATGAATAATATGCATATATATGTAGGTTAATTTTACATATGTGTATATGTATATATATATATATATATATATATATTATCTATATATATATATATATATACATATATATATATATAAATATGTATATATATATATATATATATATATATATATATATTTATATATATATATGTGTGTAAATATATAAAAATTTATATATATATATATATATATATATATACATACATATATGTAAGTGTGTGAAGAAGAGAGAGAAAGATATAAAACTGGTGTCCATACCCAATGATACACACCTATCAGACTTGTAAAACACGGTGTCTTACTTTTCTTACTGGTCTTAAATTCATTTCATTTTTATCTCTCATGTTTTCTCATAAGAACGACGATATCTTTGTTACCTAATAACAGAGAATCTCACGAGATGTGATACTAGACAAGGCCGGCTTCTTTCCTAATTTCTTTCAATGTTTTACACTTTAAAAATCCGTAATTTTAATTGGAAATTCTCCGTAGAAATAAACTGATCTTAGCCGCATTTCAGTAAAATACAGGCGATCGTAATTTTTATCCTGCTTTGTTACTATCTTTTACGGCTTGGCGACCGTAATGAATAAATTGTTCTCAACCGTATTTCAGTAAAATATAGGCGACCGTAATTTTTACCGTACTTTGTTGTTATTTCTTAAGGGTTGGTGACCGTAATATTCCTCCTTTGCTTCAATATATCCGTCTTTAGAACGTTAAATGCCTGGCAACATTTATTTCAGCATTTTTATAGTTTTTTTTTTTTTTTTTTTTTTTTTACTGCAAATTTTCTAGAGTGTAGTTTTAACGTAAATGTTTTTATAAGTTTTATTCCATCTGTGACCAAGTTGTGGAAGGATCAGTAGAACTTCAAAGGTTCAAAGTTGCAGCAAATACTTTTATGCTGAACGGGCTGACATTTGTCTGTTTATAGTTATATATGAATTATCTGTTTTAATGTTGTTAATGTTTTTTTAAATATTTTATTTCAAATTTTCATTACATCTTATATCGTTTATTTATTTCCTTGTTTCCTTTCCTCACTGGGCTATTTTTTCCTGTTGGAGCCCTTGGGCTGATAGCATCTTGCTTTTCCAACTAGGGTAGTAGCTTAGCTAGTAATAATAATAATAATAATAATAATAATAATAATAATAATAATAATAATAATGATAATAATAATAATAATAATAATAATAATAATAATAAAATTTATGGGAGGTATTACATTTTCAATTGGAATTATTCTATTTCCAATTTGATGTATGAAAATCCCACGTTTATCAAATGATAATGAGGGAGGCTTCCATTGGTCATTTTACTTATATTTCAAGCTTACAAAAAGATGGATCATTTTGATTCTGTAGAATGTTGACTACACTGTTATAAAAAAAAAAAAAAACCGTAATTTTAATCGGAAATTCTCCGTTAAAATAAACTGTTCTCGTATTTCAGTAAAATGTAGGCGACCGTAATTTTTACCGTACTTTGTTATCTTGTTTTACGGCTTGGCGACCGCAATGAATAAACTGTTATCAGCCGTATTTCAGTAAAATGTAGGCGACTGTAATTTTCACCCTACTTTGTTATAATCTTTTACGGGTTGGTTACCGTAATGTTCCTCCTTTGCGTCAATATGTCTGTTTTTAAAACGGTAAATGCCTGGCAACATTTATTCCAGGATTTTAACCGTTTTTTTACGGGAAATTCTTAACAGTATATTTCATCACTGGCGTGAAATACAATGCGTAAGAATGCATTCCACTAAAAAAAAAAAATAAGAAGAAGAATAAGAAGAAAGCTTCTTTAATATTCAAATAAGACACTAAAGAACAATGTTCTTTTTTTAAACAAAACAATCCCTGAGAGAGAGCAAAGTCTTCTTGACACATAACTCAAAGGCAGAAGATCTTTTTAACAGACCCAGATAAGAGGTCATTACCCACAAGCTGCTTGAGGTGAAATGTTGGGCTCCGGGCTCCAGGTTCCAGGCTCCAGCCCCAGAAAGAGTTCTTCTTAGGATTTCTTCGGTAATTTGTGGAATCTCGACCTTGGTCTTCCCTGACCTCCCGCGGTGGAAGCAGAGACCCGTCTGGGGATCGATTGCGGCATCCACCAAAAAAAAAAAAAAAAAAAAAAAAAAAAAAAAGAAAAGAAAGAAAGAAAGAAAGAAAGAAAAAAAATTCATGGGAGGTAACAACTGCTCTTAGGGAGGAAGATCGTGATGGCCCTTAAGCGGGGAATGATTGTATATGGGTGCTCCTACAACCCTTACTGTACTTTAGAGCCTCGAAAGAGTAACCCATTCTCAAATCATGAATATCTCTCCTTTTATTGGAAAAAAACAAACAGTTTGGTCACAAGAAGGAGGTAGCTTTGTAGGTTGTGATTTTAGCCTTCTGGAAGCGCTGTAAACGTTGTAGATGTGTATTAAGTGCAAGTGGTAATATAGGCTATGATTTTAGCCTTCTGGAAGCTTTGTAAATGTTGTAGAGACTGTGCGTTAAGTGCAAGTGGTGATGTAAGTAGAGATTGTAGCCTTCAAGAAACGTTGTAAATGTTGTCGTTGCTGTGCATTAATGCAAGTGATATTGTAGGCAGTGATTTTATCCATCTGGAAGCGTTGTAAACATTGTAGCTGCTGTACATAAAGAGCAAGTGGTTTTGTAGGCAGTTATTTTATCCTTCTGGAAGCGTTATAAACGTTGTAGTTGTTGTGCATTAAGTGCAAGTGGTGATGTAGGCAGTGATTTCAACCTTCTGGAAGCGTTATAAACGTTGTAGATGCCGTGCATTAAATGAAAGTGGTAATGTAGGCAGTGATTTTAGCCTTCTGGAAGTACTTTAAACGTTGTAGTGGTTGTCCGTTAAGTGTATTTTGGTGTTGTAGGCAGTTATTTTATCCTTCTGGAAGCATTGCAAACGTTGTAGAGGTTGTGCATTAAGTGTAAGTGGAGATGTAGGCAGTGACTGTAGCCTTCTGGAAGCGTTGTAAATGCTGTAGTTGCTGTGTATTAAGTGCAAGTGGTGATGTAGGCAGTGATTTTAGACACCTGGAAGCGTTTTAAATGCTGCTTAAAAAGGGACAGTATACAGTAGGCCTTAATCATCCTATTTTTATTTCAATGCTAATCAGAGGTGAATCGCTTGCATTCCTACGACTTCATTGACTGAAGGTATGTATTTTTTTTTTCTTATTTAACTACATTTCTATTTATTCCTTAAGAAATTTCATCAATTTAGTTCTGATAGGCTTTCATCGTATAGAAATAAACTCATCATGGAAAGATATTGAGTCTTTAGAAAGAAAAATAGAAAGGAAACTAAAAGTAGAAATACAGGTAATATTCCCTAAAATCTAATCCATTTCAGTACATATAGCTAAAGTGAAAGCTATTGGAATGTATTTTGAATTAATTAACTAATGTACTTGGCAATATAGAGAATATAAATTTAAATACTTGTGTGTTTTTCCCCAAAGACTTTCATCTCTTCTATACTCATATATGGAGCTAAGATGTTCGTAACATTTATGTTAGGTCAATTGGACATTTCTTTTGTGAAAACCATCATTTGATTTATGTGTTTAATTTTGTTATATTTCATATTTTGTTACTTTTTTATTATCTACCTTCGGCATTTAAAATCTACAGCTTCACTTAACCTTAGAATTGTATAAAGTTTCTATCCCATGAACGTAATTCACACATTACAACAACAACAACAACATATGCAGCCCTTTCTAGTCCACCGTAGGACAAAGACCTCAGACATGTCTCTATGCATGTCTGGGGTTTGGCTAGTTTTCATCACCACGCTGGCCACTGCCGATTGGTGATGGTGGAGAGACCTTTGTCTGATCGCTCAAAGCAAACCAACCTAGTATGGGCGTCCCTGACTAGTACAGCTTTGCTGATCACGGCGATACACAAAACCTTTCACCACGTTAAGGTATCCCCACATTATATGCAACTGAATGTGAAGACTAAAGAGACCGTTGACTTAGTATGTATATCCAGGTATATCCAGGAGTACACTGAAAAATTAATTTTGGAATGGGGAAATTGGACCTCACTCTAACAGTTATCCGCCTCCAGAAATATGCAAATTAAAATGAGTAGATATAGGAAGGATATAGCAATCTGAAGAGAGCTGTAAATATGCATGAGACTAAGCTAAACGTTCTCTCTCTCTCTCTCTCTCTCTCTCTCTCTCTCTCTCTCTCTCTCTCTCTCTCTCTCTCTCTCTCTCTCAGCCTCCGGGGTAAAATGGTCAGAATACAGACAATGAAACTACCTTTCAGCGAAAGTAAAGAGACTGTATGGAAGAGGGTATGTTAATTCCACCAGCTAGATTAATTATCCTAATTCAATCGTGTGACAACTGAAAACATCAGAAAAACTCTCTCATAAATTGAAGTCATATTCTAAGTGACGTCAGTATATGGCTTAAATAGATAATTTGAAAAGAATAATTGGAAGACTAGGATTTAAAAAAAAAAAATTATCTTTTAAATTTTGTGATCTCTTTAGGATAAGTTTGAAGCTAAGTGAACACCTGAAAAGATATTAGCAATATGTGTTTCATTTCATTAAATAAGGAAATCAAAAGCTAGATGGAACTATATGCATAGTAAAATGGATGGCTTTGTTGCTCTCAGCCTGAGTATAGCATATAATCCTTACTAAAGAAAAATAAACTTAAAAGACATAGATTCGACCGTAAGCCTCCATATATCAAAACACCATTAGGCCTATCTGAAAAAAAAAAAAAAAACTGAAAATAGAGGAGAAAATATCAAAAAATTGAATATCCCCAAACATTTCTCATCATGTGTCCATAGTTGTTTGTATATATACGTATCACACGAAATGGATAATGAATAACCTTTCATTGCCCAAGGTAAAACCAAGTGATAATTAATGGTCTTCCAGGCAATGAACTTTCATTAGAGTAATTAAATCAGATTCAGCTTAAATTAATTTCATCTGTCATTTAATCATCATTAACATTAGAAGTAATTGCTAGTATAATTATGTTGCGGCCAACGACCGTAATATTTTTTTTTCTAAGATTTAACAAGTGCAAGTACTATCAGGTGTAAACTAGTTTCAATGATTACCGAAACTTTGTAAGCATATGAGTATTTTCAGTGAAAGGTAAAAAAATGCATATACTTTGAAGGTTGGTATTTGCAAGCATTCTCTCTCTCTCTCTCTCTCTCTCTCTCTCTCTCTCTCTCTCTCTCTCTCTCTCTCTCTCTCTCTCTCTCTCTCTCTCTATGTATATATATAGGTATATATATATATATATATATATATATATATATATATATATATATATATATATATATATGTGTGTGTGTGTTTATGATATATATTAATACATTTGTATTATTGTATGTATGCATTTATGTATGTATTTATAAATTTATACATATACATATACATATACATGTATATATACATATATACATACATACATACATACATACAATAATACAAATATATTAATATATATCATAAATACACACACATACATATATATATATATATATGTATATATATACATATATATATATATATATATATATATATATATATATATATATATATATATATCAACAACTCTAGCATAATCCCACAGTCAAATTTCACTGGAGGAGAAGTTACACTAAATGTCCAAACCTTCAGCTTTCACACAAATATGTCGCGCATATGCTTTCAACAAAGCAGTACGTGCCTTTAGGAAAGAATGCAGAATCAGATAACTAAATGCAAGAGAAAGTATTGCTATTTTCATGCATACCTTGTTGTCTACCAGAGACTAAACTATTCAAAAAGGGCATTTTCATCTATCTTTTATTCGATATTTAAATTTTTCGTTTCTTTTTCTCTTTCCAAAATGTGTCAGTTATTTTATGTTTTCAATCTATAGATTATAATGTAAAAAAAAAAAAATTCGTGATGCTCAGTCATGAAAAAAACATCCCCCCTCCTCCCCAAAAATATTATGCCTAATTTCAATTTTTTCTTTTTTAAGATACACTTAAAAAACCGTAATTTTAATCGGAAATCCTCTGTAAAAACATACTGTTTTCAGCCGTATTTCAGTAAAATACAGGCGACCGTAATTTTACCATAATGTTTGATCATCTTTTACAGGTTGGTGAGCGTAATATTACTCCTTAACGTCAATATATCCGTTTTGAAAACTGAAAACTCCTGGCAACATTTATTCTGGGATTTATACATTTTTTTTACGGAAAGTTTTTTTTTTTTTTTTGCTTCATAATGAATATGTATATATATATGTACAC
>NC_090742.1:6714840-6719840 GCF_036898095.1 Palaemon carinicauda
CAAAATTTGGTAAGAGAAATTGCATTGTGAGTAAGAAACGATATTAAAAAAAAAAATAGCTGTAATTATAATAAAGGTCACAATTGCAATAGTCGGTTCATTTTAGTGAGGCAGATTTGCACCGACTCGCAGGGGTGCCCTTTTAGCTCGGAAAAGTTTCCTGATCGCTGATTGGTTGGACAAGATAATTCTAACCAATCAGATAGCTAGGAAACTTTTCCAAGCTAAAAGGGCATCCCTCCGAGTCGGTGCAAATGCGCCTCATAAAAAAAATTTAGTATAGTTCTGACCTGTAAGAATAAAAACTTATCTAATATCTTACTTTATCGTCACATTTTATCCTTTGATTATTTCATTATCACATTATATTATCAAATATGTTTTATATCAACATTTCATTGTCACGAAGATTTTTTTAAAATTAAATATATCATGTATACTTTATTTGTCTGTTAGTATATTAAACCAATATTAGTCAATATGAAAAGAAATATATAATTTTAGTCACTCTATAAATTGTCTTTAATTTTAGCTGATTTCTAAAACGTTCAGTCACTTTAAAAACTGTCTAGATTTACATATTGTCTAACATTTACATGATTATAAAAGCCTGTTCAAGTGTGTTTGAGTATATGATATGTATATGAATGTAATCATATGCATACATATGCATTCACGTAATAATCATATGCTTGTTGTATGTAAGTATTCATGTACACATAATAATATATGAGTGTATGTTTTGTATGTGGGGTTGATATCATACAATGAGGTCAAATTATCATGTTGCCTGAAACCTTGTTTATGCTGACAATGCATATTTTGAAAATTACAATAATAACAATATTTGTTCTATATTTCCACACTTTTTCCTGCCATTTCGAGAATCTAATAATCATTTCGTAAGTGACATGAGAGATTTTCTGTAGAGTTTAAACGCTTATTTAAAAAAAAAAAAAAAAAAAGGGCTTTTGTGTCAATTTCATGCGCTTTTATACAAACCTCGTTATAGATAACTTGTGTTAGCCTTAATTACATTCTGGATTTTACTAGTATCGATATATATATATATATATATATATACTATTTATATATATATATATATATATATATATATATATATAGATTTATATATATATATGTATATATATATATAGTATATATATATATATATGTATATTTAGATTTATATATATATATATGTATATATATGTTATATATGTATATATACTGTACAGTATATATGTATACATATGTATATATATATATATATATATATATTACTATATATATATATAGTATATATATATTGGACATACAAAACCATATAAATATAATTGGAGATTGGTTTATTTTTTTATATTCTAAAGGTAAACTTTATAGTTAGGATACTCATATTAAAACATAAGGTTTTTTTTTACTATATATCAACATAAGCCAATCTGTTTTATCTATGATATAAATAAACAGTTAGAGAGAGAGAGAGAGAGAGAGAGAGAGAGAGAGAGAGAGAGAGAGAGACGAGAGAGAGAGAGAGAGAGAGATCATTTTTATCAGGTGAATAAGGAAGAGAAAAATTCATCAATATTTTTGTCACCATTTACTTCACCTAAAAAACGCACTTTATATATAATTTATTTTCTCCGTTTTCGTTTTAAGTAGAACTTAGCAAATTTATTATATTCTGACGAGTCTGAAATATAAATTCATTATTTAGGCTAAAGTTATATACTATTTTTATCAAACAACTTGTCTCAATATAAGTATGAAAGCAGGATAAATTTCTAGATAATGTCATATTCAATTGTCACATCCCTGTTGGAGCCCTTGAGCTTATAGCATCCTGCTTTTGCAACTAAGGTTGTAGCTTGGCTAGTAATAATAATAGTAATAGTTTTATGATATCTTTATTAAATAATTTGTCTCAATATGAATATGAAAGCAGGATATATTTCTAGCTAATATCAAATTCAATTTTCATATCCCTGTTGGAGCCCTTGAGCTTATATCATCGCGCTTTTCCAATTAAAGTTGTAGCTTGGCTAGTAATAATAATAGTAATAGTTTTATACTATTTTTATTAAATAATTTGTCTCAATATGAATATGAAAGCAGGAGAAATTTCTAGCTATTATATCATTCAATTATTATATCCCTGTTGAAGCCCTTGGATTATATCATCCTGCTTTTCCAGCTAAAGTTGTAGCTTGGCTAGTAATAATAATAGTAGTAGTTTTTATACTATTTTTATTAAATAAATTGTCTCAGTATGAACATGAAAGCAAAATTCATTTCTAGCTAATGACATATTCAATTTTCATATCCCTGTTGGAGCCCTTGGGCTTATATCATCCTGCTTTTCCAACTAAAGTTGTAGCTTGGCTAGTAATAATAATAGTAATAGTTTTATACTATTTCTATTAAATAGCATGTCTCAATATGAATATGAAAGCAGGATATATTTCTAGCTAATATCAAATTCAATTATCATATCCCTGTTGGAGCCCTTGAGATTATGGCATCCTGCTTTTCCAACTAAGGTTGTAGCTTGGCTAGTAATAATAATAATATTGCTGTGTCACCAGATAGCCAGCTGTCTTCAATTTCTATCAATAGCGTATATTTATAACGTCTTTTTCAACACTTTACTAAGATTTTCATAGTGACCTAATATTAAGAACAGTTTTCTGAAGATGACCATGTTTCTCGTGATCTGACGACCAGGACAGTGTTTCTAAGAAATCTGAGTCTAAATCCTATTATTTTCTCCTGTGGTCTACATTGGACAACTAAAGGTTTGTTAGACCTTGATATTTTTCTAGGAATTCTTCTAAAGAAATACCCTTGACAGCATTGTTAGAAAAAAAAACCGTAATTTCAATCGGAAATTTACTGTAGAAATATACTGTTCTCATCCGTATTTCAGTAAAATACAGACGACTGTAATTTTACCTTACTTTGTTATTATCTTTTACGGGTTGGTGACCATAATATCCCTCTTTTACGTCAATATATCCGTTTTTAAACGGTAAAAATCCTGGAATAAATGTTGCCAGGTTTTTACAGTTTTTTTTAATGCAAATTTTTAACAGTGAGGTCAATTAAGTTTCATATGCTATCTGTCAATATAATTGTAGTAAGGTTTCCAATAATAAGTTATCAGGTATTTTATAAGAAAACATACCAGTGCAAATATAGATTTTATTTTGGTGAGGTCATCGGAAATCTCTAACTAGTTTTCCTTGAAATGCTACAAGTACTTTTTTCTACAATTTTGCAATGAATGATTGCGTTTTTTTTTTTCTCTCTTTTTCCAATGTAAGATATTGACACTAACAAAATGACAATAGAATATTCACAGAATTTTCAATAAAGTGATGCTAACGTCTAGTAATTTTTTGAATTATTCTATCATTATATTATGATATTCCTTGCTTTACCTTTTTTATTTGTTTATAGTATAAGACAAAAACTCAGTAACCAATTAACAATAAAGAAATTAAAGTATTTCTAGTAAAGTAATGCAAATCTATGGTAATTTCTTACATTATTCTATTATCATATTAATATATTATTCTTTACTTTACTTTTTTATTTGTTTAAAATGGAAGACAAAAATTCAGTAACCAGTTAACAATAGAAAATTTAAAGTATTTCTAATAAAATACTGCAAACCTCTGATAATTTTTTATATTATTCTATTATTATATTATTGAATTATTCTTTACAAAAACTCACTAACGTGTTGACAATAAATTAAAGTATTTCTAATAATTTTTTACATTATTCTATTATTATATAGTCACCAGTCAAAATAACTGGCACGCTTACTCCACACTATTAAGAAACCATAAGCCCAAACGGTTCAAATAACTTCCAGCTAAAACCAACAGGATTCAATAGCCCCTTTCCAAGTGGAACAAAGTATGGGGGAAGTCACGGTTCCTCTGAACTGTCTAAGAAGACGTGCTTGAAGCAAGCTGTCATTACCAGCCGAAAGTCAATTAAATACCTGTGCTTGAGGAAGGTCGCTCATCTCAGGTGCTCTGTCGAGACTCACGCAATCTCGTGTGGTCGAAACTCATCTGTTTTATCGTGTTTTTGTTGTGCTTATTGGCTTCGTTTGACGGTCTTCAGCCTTGGTTTGAATGGGACGCAAATTGCCTGCTATAAGTACTTAGTGATACGGTCGTGAAAATAAGTTCGTATTTAAGAATGATGTGTGATTTATTCAGAATGGGAGATATTTGTGTGTGTGTATTTTTAGATATTGTAAATATGTATGCGTTTATATCTGCGTGTGTATATATTTACATACACACACACACACACATATATATATATATATATATATATATATATATATATATTTTAATATATAATAATTTGGTTTATGTATTATTTTTGCATATATGTGTGTAAAGGTAGTATGTATTTATATACATATATATGCAATATGTATATGTGAGCGTATGTATGTATGTAGGTGCATATATATATTTATATATATTTATATATATATATACATATATACATATATATGTGTGTCTTTGTACAGATATATATATATACACATATATATGTGTGTATAAATATGAATTGTATGTATATATATATATATATATATATATATATATATATATATATATATATATATATATGTATATATATGCATATATATATATATATATTTATATTCATATATACATGTATGTAGATATATATATATATATATATATATATATATATATATATATATCATACGTTTTCCAACCTACGATATTAGTGCCTTATTAGTGCAACATACCATGTAATTTTAGGTGATTGTGAGGTCAGACTTATTTTTGGCCTTGTCACTTATTTCCAATACTGATGTTTTTAAATAATTTCTACTTGCACGAATTCTCCAATACAATTGGTTTTGAGGCAAATAGATCATACAATACTCGATCACTCATAGAACATTTTAAAACCTTGAAATTTATCATACAATACTTTAT
>NC_090742.1:6727340-6732340 GCF_036898095.1 Palaemon carinicauda
TCCTCACTGGGCTATTTTCCCTGTTGGGTCTCTGGGGTTATAGTATCCTCCTTTTCCAACTAGGGTTGTAGCTTGGAAAGAAATAATAATAATAATAATAATAATAACAATAATAATAATAATAATAATAATTATTATTATTATTATTGTAATAATGATAATAATAATAATAATAATCATTACAATAATAATAATAATAATTATAATAATTATAACAATAACAATAACAATAACAATTACAATAACAATAATAATTTATGACAATGATAAATCTGTACATGTACGTAGCCCCTACTTCCGTAAACGCATACACACAGATATAATGCGGAAATTAAGATTTACTTGCGGATGTGTAACATATATACAATTACATTCCCACGGAAGAAACATAACTTGAATGCGTGGGAAAGAAACTCTCCAGAAATGTGTGGAATTAACCCATTAAGAAAATGGTGTGGTTTGAATCGTCTTTCTAAAACTTGAGTTTCTTCCTTCTCGCCCGGATTCCAGAAATTCTATTTCGTGCTAAAGAGCACAGAGACGGAACTGTCCAACTCGAAACCTCTCGTTTAAAAAAAAAAAAAAAAACTTCAAAAGTTCAAATTGCAGCAAATGTTTTTAAGTTGAGTAGGCTGTTTTAATGTTATTAATGTTCTTAAAAGTATTTTGTTTGAATTTTGCATTACTTCTTACATTATTTGTTTGTTTCCTTGTTTCCTTTCCCCACTGGGCTATTTTTCCCTGTTGGAGCCCTTGGGCCTATAGCATCTTGTTTTTCCAACTAGGGTTGTAGCTTGACTAGTAATAATGATAATGATAATGATAATAAGGATAATAATGATAATGATGATAATAATGATAAAATAATGATAATGATGGTAATAATGATAATGATGATAATAATGATAATAATTATAATGATAATAGACTGGTCATATATACGTATGTTCAGCGCCCAAGCCCTCTCTCCACCCAAGCTAGAACCAGGGAGGGCCAGGCAATGGCTCCTAATGATTCAACAGGTAGACCGATAGACTATTTCAAAGCTCACAAGGTTGGGGAGGTTGCAGCAACCAAAGGAACTAACGAGTTTGAGTGGGACTCTAACCCCAGTCTGGCGATCGTCAATTAGGAACGTTACCAATAGACCAACACAACCTTATGAAATGAAAAATCCAGATAAATGTAGAGGTAGCGATTTACATTTACAACTTGAATGATATATAACAGTCGATTGATTGATTGATTGATGTAGAGTTTTCTGGCATCTTGATATCCAAGGTCATTGACACCAATTTAGTATGTTATAGATAAAGAATAAAAGGAAATCAAATTTAAAACCATGAAAGCGAAGATGAATCTAGTCTAGAAGAACGAAGTATAAAAAATTAAATTTTCAATTAATTTGAAAAGAAAACTATCTAAATAATAAGGTAATATCAATAGATATATATTAATTTTGAAACAAAATCTAAATAATAATTTTCATTCTGCCATCGTTCCTCTTGTAAAATCCAGGATGAAATTCCCTAAACAGAAGAATAAAAAAGAAACATAATCGTTAATTTCTCTAAGCAGAGGAGAGAAAAGAGAAACCAGACAAAGATGAGTGTAACCTTTCATTCTGTCCAGCAATATGTTAGGAGACTCGGGGAGTCTCGGGAGACATAAGGGAGTCTCGGGAGACATATGGGAGTCTTTTTATATATAAACAAGGGGGTCGTGTAACAAGAGAAACTTAGCGCTGGCTTTCACGAAATTGCGATGAGTTAACGAGGGGAGGAATTTCTCGTTAGGGAAGATAAAACATAACGAATTTGGGAGAGAGAGAGAGAGAGAGAGAGAGAGAGAGAGAGAGAGAGAGGGGGGGGGGGCTGTTTTTCGCAGTTATCTGAACGTCTTGTAGTTTTCTGTCCTGTCAGATAGACAAACACAGTGATTGTTCAAGCATTTTTTGGCGAGACAGAGAAGCAGAGAATGTTGACGTCGAGAGAGAGAGAGAGAGAGAGAGAGAGAGAGAGAGAGAGAGAGAGAGAGAGAGAGAAGGCGGTTTTTCACAGTTATCTGAACGTCTTTTAGTTTTCCGTCCTGTTAGATAACAAACAGTGATTGTTAAAGCATTTGTTGGTGATGCAGATGCAGAGAATGTTGACGTTCTCAGAGAGAGAGAGAGAGAGAGAGAGAGAGAGAGAGAGAGAGAGAGAGAGAGAGAGAGAGAGAGAGAGAGAGAGAGAGAGATATCAGGGTCGAGTAAACGAGGCGGTTTTTCGCAGTCATCTGTAAGTCTTGTAGTTTTCTGTCCTGTTAGATAGACAAACACAATGATTGTTCATACATCTGTTGGTGAAACTGAGGGATAGAGAATGTTGAAGTTTCTTTTGAGAGAGAGAGAGAGAGAGAGAGAGAGAGAGAGAGAGAGAGAGAGAGAGAGAGAGACTTCCAAAGCGTTTTTCTGTTGTCTCTATGTTTTGTAGGCTTCAGTCCACTAGACAGACAGGCGGACAAAATGACAGAAAATAAGAGGGAGTAACAGAAAGTACATGCATTTGTTCGTGAGAGAAAGGGGTATACATTGATCTACTTTTCTTTGTTTTATGTGCGTGAGAGAGAGAGAGAGAGAGAGAGAGAGAGAGAGAGAGAGAGAGAGAGAGAGATTGGTGCTTATGTTTGAGAGACATTATGGTAAGAGATTGGGGACAATTATTTTGTTCGAGAGAAAGAGGGAGAGATAAGTTACCCATATCTAGAGCAAAGAGTGTAAGAGATAGAAAAGGTGTCCTTATCTAAGAAGAGGGGAGAGCCAGGGTGATAGTGAGAGCTTGATGTTCTGTTTGTTCCAGTTTCTTGCACATAAACTGTCCCCAATGGTATTTCTGCCACATAAGAGCTAATCTATTATGAAGACAAATGTTTTTCTCTTTTCTGTCTTAATGTTCTTAGATTTATATATAAAAAAAAATATTGTCATAAAGGTTTCGTCCTTTGCGGTATTTTCTAAACTAAGCTATTCACGCATCTTGTGTTTCTCTTCACAAGAAAACTAGATTTTTTAGTCTCGGATAAGTCTTCCTATACTCAGCTTTTTAGAGCCATACCAGAGAACAGATGGGAAATTGTTAGGTTACAATGAGACCTGTGACTTGAACGAGCGCGTGGTGACCTATTAGAAACATCCCTGCCTGTTGGTAGCCGGACTGGGGATCGAGTCCCGCTCAAACTCGATAGTTCCTTGCAGTGTCTGCAACCTCACCATCCTTGTGAGCTAAGGATGGGGTTTGAGGGAAGCTTATAGATCTACCTGCTGAGTCATCAGTAGCCATTGCCTGGCCCTCCCTGGTCCTTGCTTGAATAGAGAGGGCGCTTGGGCGACGATCACATGGATATATGGTCAGTCTCTAGGGCATTGTTACTGTCCCTTGCCTATTGCCATAAATGAGTAGCCTTCATTATTATTTACACAATTTATCGTACCGGTAGGATGAATAAAAAGAACAGGAAATAAGAATCTTTAATGCAAGACTGCAAGAATTCTCTCAAATAAGCAATTTTTCCCGATTCTATAAAGATAGATTTTATTGACCTTAGTTTGATGATAAATGAAAGATAAGAAACATCATAATAACAATCAAAGCTTAAACTTAAAAGAGCAATTTTCTTTACCCTAATTTAATAATAAAATAAAAATGAAAAAACATGATAAGAATCAAAGCTAAAACTTAAATGAACAATTTTCTTAACCTTGATTTGAAGACAAACGAAAGATTAAAAACAGAAGAACAATCAAAGCTAAACTTGAATGAACAATTTATTCGCCTTAGTTTAATAATAAACGAAAGATAAGAAACATAATAAGAATAATCAATGCTAAAACTTAAATGAATAGTTTTCTTGACCTTAATTTGATAAAAAAAAAGAAAGATAAAAATATCATAATAGCAATCAAACCGAAAACTTAAATGAACAATTTTCTTAACCTTAATTTAATAATAAACGAAAGATAAAAAACTTAATAAGAACAATCAAAGCTGAAACGTATATGATCACGCTCTCAAAAACATGTTTTTTATCAGCAACCGCACGTAAAGACATAAGTTCTTATGACTCCCAGTCACGATAAATAAAATATGGTTCAGGTCTACGTCGAGTGGGAAGCCACGAATCTTCCGTCTTAGTGTCAGTTGCGCTGATATTATCTTAAGAATAAGAAGAAGAAGAAGAAAGGCTTAGGCACCGAGCTCTGGTTTTACCTTCGTGGCCTTGCGTTGTTTGTGCACATAAACAAAAAAACATTTTCTTTTTTCACTAGAGTTTTTTTTTCATGAGATTGAGAAATATTCGGGTTTTGGTATCAAAATCGAAAGGTAATTGTGACTATGGTGTTACTGAATGATTTAAAGTAGAAAGAAAGATAATTGTGATTGTATGGTGTTATTGAAGGATTTGACTCTGGTGTTACTGAATGATTTAAAGTAGAAAGAAAAATAATTATGATTTTATAGTGTTATTGAAGGATTTAAAGTAGAAATAAAGGTAATTATGACTTGTGTAGAGTTATTGAAGGATTGAAAGTAAAAAGGTAATTATGATTGTCTGGTGTTATTGAATGATTTAAAGTAAAAAATAACGATAATTATAACTATGTATAGCACTATTGAAGGATTTAAAGTAGAAGAAAGGTAATTGTGACTATGGTGTTATTGAAGTATTTAAAAAAAAAAACTACAATTTCTATTTACTTTGGGATTGAGAAGCTTAGAAAATTGGCGAGCATAGACTGGCATAGCAAGACCATACACGAAGAAGAGTGAAAAAGTAAATCTGAGGCTTTTGTCCTGCAGTGGATTAGCAACGGATGAGGATTTTGATAACAATGATGATATTAAGTTTTAATATGGAAGGATGGGAAAAGATACTTTATTCTAATAATCCTAATAGAGAAGATAGGACCATTCGAACTAATATAGTTGCTTAAACTTCTTAGAATTTTTCTTTGAATTTTT
>NC_090742.1:6754840-6772283 GCF_036898095.1 Palaemon carinicauda
CGCAGCGAGAAAGGGCTGATAGGGACGGCACCTGGTTTGAAACGGATTCCCCTACTGATGCCATATCTCCACAGATCACTAGCCTGCTCTCCAACCCCTCTCTCTCTCTCTCTCTCTCTCTCTCTCTCTCTCTCTCTCTCTCTCTCTCTCTCTCTCTCTCTCTCTCTTCCAAAAACTACCTGTTCACATTGTAGATAGCTGCCCTAGCTTGGCTATGAAGGTGCCCATATGGCGAGCTTGGAGCAGGGGAACAGTCCATCAAGAGTGTATGCGTGGCACAGTGTGTGTAGCGACAGCGTCTGGCAAATGAACATAAAATGGATCCCGCTCATATGCCACATTTATTATGAGGCAAAACCTTTATACAGAAAATCCTTCTTGAAATTTACCTCAAAGGAGGTGTGGAATAAAAGCTAGAATTTCGGATATAATCTGAAATACACCGATTCATATAGAAACAGAGAGAAAGAAAGAAAGACAGGAACAGAGGATAGGGAGGTGGAGTAAGGTTGGAGAAAGAAGGCAAGCCTGTGATCTGTGGAGATGTGGCATGAGTGGGGGATTCCGTTTAAAAACCGGGTGCCTTTCCCTATCGACCTATTCTAGCTGCATTTAGTATAGCAGTTTTCTGCTCTAGAAAGGATAAATCCATCACCTCCTTTGGAACTCAGTCTATCTCTATTTTTTATTGTTTTAATATTTGTCTTTCATCTGAGCAAACTAGATCCTGGCTGTCTGTTTAATGAAGTTAGGTAACTTTAGTTCATGTCAAAACTCGGATGATTCACCACCAAGGATGTCAGCCATTGTCAAGACAAGTTATTCGAACATCATTGCTGTAGAGCGTGAAAACAATTACATATGAAAATGCTTGTGGTAACCGGAAGGGTGGCAACTTAACACCGATATATATATATATATATATATATATATATATATATATATATATATATATATATATATATATATATATATATATACAGTATATATGTATACATATAAATATATATATATATATATATATATATATATATATATATATATATATGTATATATGTATAAAATTATGATATATATATGTATACATACATATTGAATTATGATATATATATATATATATATATATATACCACTAAACGCAGTATAATGCAAGGCTGGAACAATGTATGTATGAGTATATAATGTATTGTATGTGTGAGTGTCTTCGAAGATGTATGAATATATGCGCTTTCTATACGTATGTTTGCTTTGCTACGGTCGGCCAAACATACATGAAAGTATATCCAGCGTCATGAAAGTCATTCCTTCAGACGTGCTGATGTCTCCTGACGCTTCTGAAGCTCCTGAAGACAAAAGATCGAAAGGTCTTCCGATGAAAATTCGAACGTTCTGTGAAATTTTACTTTCATGAGAAATATTACTTAGAAGACATTTTTTAAGAGGCGTTACCGATATACTTATTGAGGAACTAAACTGTGATATATTTAAGGAAAAGTATATGAAAGTTATCTTTGGAAATCTGATTAATATATTTTGAAATGTTACTGAAAGATTATACTGTATTTAAGGAAAAATATATGAAAGTTATTTTTGGAAATCTAATTGATATATTTTAAAATTTTAGTGAAAGATTGTTTTGAAATTCTATTGAAAGATTCTCTTAGATTACTGAAAAATATTTTCATACAAACTTTAATGCGTTTTAAAAAGAAACTTAATACATTTTGAGAAATCATTACCTGAAAACATTTTAAGCAACCTTACTAAAAAATATTTTCAGATATATTATTTGAAGATATTTTGAGAAACATTATTGTGTTTACATAATAAATGTTTTTGACATGTTGATTGGAGCTAATTTGAGATATGGTACTAATAGTTTGTTTCTAAAGTATTTCTAATGTTATTGAAGTAAATTTCTGGAACTATTACAAGATAGTTCATGAATAATATTACTGAAATATATCTGGGGAAACGATATACTGAGAGACGTTTCCAGAAACTCTCAGAAATATATCTAAATTATGAGTATTTTTCTAATAATTTTGATAAAAAGTATAAAACATAATTTGGAATTTCTTACCTTCTTTTCCCCCCAGAACCTTTACTTCACTGAAACTAATTCTTGTATGGGCATACTTCACTGAAACTAATTATTGTATGGGCATACTTCACTGAAACTAATTCTTGCATGGGCATACTTCACTGAAACTAATTCTAGCATGGGCATACTTCACTGAAACTAATTCTTGTATGGGCATACTTCACTGAAACTAATTCTTGCATGGGCATACTTCACTGAAACTAATTCTTGCATGGGCATACTTCACTGAAACTAATTCTTGCATGGGCATACTTCACTGAAACTAATTCTTGTATGGGCATACTTCACTGAAACTAATTCTAGCATGGGCATACTTCACTGAAACTAATTCTTGTATGGGCATACTTCACTGAAACTAATTCGTGCATGGGCATACTTCACTGAAACTAATTCTTGCATGGGCATACTTCACTGAAACTAATTCTTGCATGGGCATACTTCACTGAAACTAATTCTTGTATGGGCATACTTCACTGAAACTAATTCTTGCATGGGCATACTTCACTGAAACTAATTCTTGTATGGGCATACTTCACTGAAACTCATTCTTTAATTGGCATACTTTACTTAAACTAATTATTGGGTCAGCATACTTTACTAAAGCTAATTCTTTTATTGGCATACTTTACTGAAACTAATTATTGTATCAGCATACTTTATTGAAACCAATTCTTGTATCAGCTTACTTTATTAAAACTAATTCTTATATCAGATACTTTACTGAAATTAATTATTGTATTGACATACTTTACTGAAACTAATTCCTGTATTGGCATACTTTATTGAAACTAATTCCTTTATTGACTTACTTTACTGTAAATTCTGTAACATTACCGTGAATACACACCAGTTACTTACAGGTAACCAAATGGTATTCTTATGCTATTGCAATGAATAATCACGAAAATTCTTCTATTCATTTTACAATCATTTTCTCACGAAATGAAAAGAGGAAAGGAAAAGTTGAGGAAAAAAATAGAGAAGATGAGCAGGAGATATATGTGAGAAAAAAGATAGAAGAAGAAGCAGAGATAACTTGTTTTCATAATGACTAACATTACCAGTGCAAAACCTCGTTTCCTACTTTGCACAGCTTCTGAAGAAACCCTTTGGATGACATAATGCTTTCGTTTCATAATAAAAATGGATAATCTTGAAACAAATCAAACCAACGTTTTGTTTGTATTCTTTTTAAAAGATGAATTGTTTTTTTCTTCTTCTTCTTCTTTTACGTCTCGGTTCATTTTCATTTTTACTCATCTTTTGTTGGGGGTTTTCGTGAGGTCAATGCCCCATGAACTCTCATGCCTCTCTCTCTCTCTCTCTCTCTCTCCTCTCTCTCTCTCTCTCTCTCTCTCTCTCTCTCTCTCTCTCTCTCTCTAGAGCATACAAGGGGCTTTGGTTATTCTTCTCTCTCTCTCTCTCTCTCTCTCTCTCTCTCTCTCTCTCTCTCTCTCTCTCTCTCTCTCTCTCTCTCACTCAAAGAGCATACAAGGTGCTTTGGCCTCTCTCTCTAGAGCATACAAAGTACTTTGGCCTCTCCTCTCTCTCTCTCTCTCTCTCCTCCTCTCTCCCTCTCTCTCTCCTCTCTCTCTCTCTCTCTCTCTCTCTCTCTCACTAAAGAGCATACAAGGTGCTTTGGCCTCTCTCTCTAGAGCATACAAAGTACTTTGGCCTCTCTCTCTCTCTCTCTCTCTCTCTCTCTCTCTCTCCTCTCTCTCTCTCTCTCTCTCTCCTCTCTCTCTCACTAAAGAGCATACAAGGTGCTTTGGCCTCTATCTCTAGAGCATACAAAGTACTTTGGCCCTCTCTCTCTCTCTCTCTCCTCTCCTCTCTCTCTCTCTCTCTCTCTCTCTCTCTCTCTCTCAAGAGCCTACAATGTGCTTTGGCTTCTCTCTCTCTCTCTCTCTGTCAAGAGCATACAAGGTGCCTTGGCCTCTCTCTCTCCTCTCTCTCTCTCTCTCTCTCCTCTCTCTCTCTCCTCTCTCTCTCTCTCTCTCTCTCTCTCTCTCTCCCTTTGATGGATCTGCACAAAAGAAAATAGCTTGAAATAACATACGATTAACACAGCTTGGAACATTTTCGTCACCATGGTGGTATATTTTCGCACTGGATTTTTTACTTTCGCTAATACGCAGCTCATTTAACGCTTGTCTCGGTATGTATGTGGCTGTAAGAAAGTACGAAATTACAAAAGAATTGTATGCTTGCTTATAAATTCTGAAAGTGTTTATATTTTCCTCAATCTCTTTGCTTTCAGTAATGTCTATGAATCAGCAGACGATGTCTTGGGCGTGATTGTTACTTAATGAAAGTATAAACACTGAAAAACTTTTACGTTCGACTGATGATCATTCATCATCACCATCATCATCATCATCATCATCCTATGCATATTGACGCAAAGGGCCTTAGTTAGATTTCATCAGTCGTCTCTATCATGAGATTTTAAATCAATACTTCTTCATTCATCATTACCTAAAAAATTATAAAAGTTTTATTTTTCATTTTTGGAATTTGGTGACATAAATCTACGGGATCAAACTCCACTTTTACGTAGTTTTGGTCGGGTTCAGAAATACCTTACACATGGCTTCGGAGGGATAATTGGCTTCCCTGGGGTTGGTAACTATCATTCGGAACATTTAATATATAATAACTATTAAATTCCCCTGGCTGAGCCAGAAGATAATTATTTGAGCGCATTTTCAACTGGAGATATGCCAATGAAGACGACTATACTTGTTCAACATTAAGTTATTTCCACCAATAAGAAAAATTAAAGACAATTGTCATTTTCTTTATGACAGGAGCCATTTCCTTAATATTTTGATTAACTCTAAGGAAAAATTTTCCTCCAAAAACAAAACTATTCTATTCATTTCCCGAATGTATTTACCTTCAAACCAAGAGTCAAAATAGGGAATCATATCACGCATTACAGTAAGTTCCATTTACATAAACGCATGTGTATGCGTTCGTATGTACTGTATCCACTGTTAAAAAATTTGCCGTTAAAAACTGTTTAATTCCTGGAATAAATGTCGCCAAGCATTTGCCCTTTTTAAAACGAATATATTGACGCAAAGGAGTGATATTACGGTCACAAAACCGTAAAAGATAATAATAAAGTTATTATCTTTTACGGTTTAGTGACCGTAATATCACTCCTTTGCGTCAATATATTCGTTTTAAAAACGGTAAATACCTGGCAACATTTATTCCAGGAATTTTACAATTTTTAACAGTAAATTTTTACAGTGTATACAGTGTATATATATATATATATATATATATATATATATATATATATGTGTGTGTGTGTGTGTTTGTGTGTGTGTATATATATATATATATATATATATATATATATATATATATATATATATATATAATTTTGTTACTCTTACTCATGATTTTCCTTTTTCAAATAAGCCACAAACACCTTTTAATTAATAATGATTTTACCACAGGATCACAGACTCATAGACAAATATCTATCACAATAGGAATACCCCTTTGATTAGAGTTATGTCAAAACACCAAGCGGCTAAAATAGTGGAACAAATGAAACTGTTCCACACTCAACTCCATAATTCGATTGCAACCTAATCACCTCCCATAATTCACCAGCCGATAAGAATGGAATGAAGAAAATGGATGAATGACTCCCAAATGAATGGCTTCAGTTACCCGAAAGGAAGTGATAGTGAAAGAGAGCAATTACGAGTCGTAGGAAGGCGCGGGTGAGGAGGTGTGAAACCAGTGTCAGAGGTTACGTCTGAATATAGTAGGGATACCCCTTTCATCAGGCGCCGTATGACACAGATTGAAAGAAAACGGAAAGCGGTGGTTATCGCTTTCCTCTTGCGAAGACGCCGGGGCCCCTTGATGCCTGTCATTAGGAAATGCGTTGTTGCAATGGGGCTTATTCTTCAACCGAAGATCGTACGTTCTTAGTTCATTTTGTTTCTTTGGAAGTTTGTATTTTTTTTCCACCAGAAGCATTTTTAAAAATGGAAAATGCTTAACAATGGCAACTTATAAAGGGATAAGTATTCATTAACTTTCTAAATCTCATTTTGTTTCTTTAAAGTTTGTATTTTTTTTTACCATTCATATTTTGAAAAATGATAATATTTAACAATCGTAACTGATAGAGGGATAAGTATTTATTAATATTCTAAATCTCACTTTGTTTTTCAAAGTTTGTATCTTTTTTTTTTCACCATCCATATTTTGAAAAAGGAAAAATGCTTAGCAATTGCAATTAAGTATTCATTAACATTCTAAATCTCATTTTGTTTCCTTTCAGTTTGGATCTCCTTTTTTTTATTAGTCATATTTTGAAAAATGAAAAATGCTTTACAATTGCAACTGATAGCGGGATAAGTATTCACTAACTTTCTAAATCTCATTTTGTTTCTTTTCAGTTTGTATCATTCTTTTCACAAGAAACTTTCTCAAAAATGAAAATACTTAACAATCGTAACTGATAGAGGGATAGGTAGTAGGTTGGTCAAAGCACCAGCCACCCGTTGAGATACTATCGCTACAGTTATGGGGTCCTTAGACAGGCCAGACAGTACTACATTGGATCCTTCTCTCTGGTTACGGTTCGTTTTCCTCTTGCATACACATACACCGAATAGTCTGGCCTATTCTTTACACATTCTCCTCTGTCCCCATACACCTGACAACAATGAGATCACCAAACAATTCTTTTTCTCCCCAAGGGGTTAACTACTGTACTGCAATTGTTCAGTGGCCACTTTCTTCTTGGTAAGAAGAGACTCTCTAGCTATGGTAAGCAACTCTTCTAGGAGAAGGATACTCCAAAATCAAACCATTGTTCTCTAGTCTTGGGTAGTGCCATAGCCAATGTACCATGGTCTTCCACTGTCTTGGGTTAGAGTTCTCTTGCTTGAGGGTACACTCGGGCACACTATTCTATCTTACTCTTTCTCTATCTCTCCGTCTATCTATCTATCTATATCTCTCGATCTATCTCTATATCTATCTATATCTCTCGATCTATCTCTATATCTATCTATATCTCTCGATCTATCCCTATCTCTCTCTCTCTCTCTCTCTCTCTCTCTCTCTCTCTCTCTCTCTGAGCATGGTCTGGTATTCGATCCTACTTCGCCGCCCTCCACTCAACCCAGCTTTGAAGGGGTATTAGCTTCAGCCGAGGTCAAATGATGCTGGAGGTCTCATTCCTATACTCAATTTGTTTTCATGAGGCGCATTTGCACAGACTCCCAGAGGTGTCCTTTTAACTCGGAAAAGTTTCCTAATCGCTGATTGGTTGGACAAAATAATTCTAACCAATCAGCTAGCTGGAAACTTTTTCCGAGCTAAAAGGACACCCCTCCGAGTCAGTGCAAATCTGCCTCACTAAAAATAATTAACTGTAGGCACTTGCTGAGAACCTGAGATTCTAACCCTCTTTGACTTGATTATATTCTCATGCGTATAGATGGATATACAGCTATATAGATAAGTAAATAGATGAGGTGAATGCGTAGGAGTGTATGCATATATACATTTGTTTGTGTTTGTGTGTGAATGCGTTACCCTTTCTAAGTGAGGATGCCTTATTATTGGTATTATTACTTGCTAAGCTAAACCCCTAGTTAGAAAAGCAAGGTGCTATAAGCCCAGGGGCTCCAACAGGGAAAATAGCCCAGTGAGGAAAGGAAACAAGAAAAAACAGATTATCTTAAAAACAGTAACATCAAAATAAAATATCTCCTATATAAACTATACAAACTTCAACAAAACAAGAGGAAGAGAAATAAGATAGAATAGTGTGCTCGAGTGTACCCTCAAGCAAGAGAACTCTAACTCAAGACAGTGGAAGACCATGGTACATTGGCTATGGCACTACCCAACACTAGAGAACAATGGTTTGATTTTGGAGTGTCCCTCTTCCAAGAAGAGGTGACGGCGTTTGTGTATCGCCATGATCAGCAAAGGTATACTAGTCAGGTTCACCCCGTACTAGGTTGGTTTGCCTTAACCGATTAGACAAACTTCTACTACCATCACCATTCTGCAGTTGGCCAGGGTGGGGATGAAAACCTGACCAAACCCCAGGCATAGAAGAAGGACATACCTGGAGGCCTTTGTCCTGCAGTGGACTAAAACGGCTGTAGTTGTTGTTGTTGTTGTTGTTGTTGTTGGCAAACAAGCTTGTGAAAGCAGCAAAGTAAAATGCACACGTTCAGTAAGTTCTCTCATAAAAAATTTTTTTTGCAAAACCCCTCTGCGCTGCTTGGTGATATAGACAAGTGGATAAATACACCTTTGCTCACAATGCAATATGCATACATGCATACTACATACACGCATTCGTGTGTATATAATTACACGGGTAACAAGCCTCACCAGGTGGAAAAGCATTCGGCTGGAAAGTAACATCCATAAATTTCATGTGAAAAGGAGGTAATGAAAGTCCTTGGAAGTTTTTTTTATTATGTAAAGAGAGAGAGAGAGAGAGAGAGAGAGAGAGGGGGGTAGCAAAGATGGAGAGAGAGAGAGAGAGAAGAGAGAGGGGGTAGAAAAGATGGAGAGAGAGAGAGAGAGAGAGAGAGAGAGAGAGAGAGAGGGGGGGGGGAATAATTCAGATCTTGTTTATTATTAAACGGATGGATATTTACCTAGAGATGAAGATTTGTGAGCCCAATGAAAACAGTCTCAAAGGTTTAAAGGCCACTCATGAATGGCAGAGGCAAGGGACAGTGACTTTGTCCTATCGAGCAGGACAATATTCTAGAGACTGACCATATACATATGATCAACGTCCAAGACCCCTCTCCACCCACCCAGGCTAGGACCAAGGAGGGCCAAGCAAGGACTGCTGATGACTCGGCAGATAGACCAATAGGCTTCCCCCAAACCCCCTTATCCTTAGCTCACAAGGATGATGAGGTTGCAGCGACCAAAGACACTAATAAGTTTGAGTGGAACTCGAAACCCTGTCTGGCGTTCACCAGTCAAGGACGTTACCATATCGGCCACCACAACCTGCTGGTATATGGTATAAGGAATTTTTTTTTAATTTCAAAGAATGTGGAAACCTTGAATGTGAAACCCTGAATGTGGAATGCTGAAGATGGAACCTTGAATGTGTAACCTTCCTCAGAGACCCAACTAAATGGACAAGAAACAAGTTTTAAAAGAGACCAAATGTAAAAGTTTTTCGTCATTACTTACCAAGTATAAAAAGTTTCATATACCAAAAATAAATTATAACAAAACTTCATAAAGGGACCAAAGTTTTTGGATACAGGAAATGCACTGTAAACAATTTTATAATGTTATTGTCTTGTACAATACTTCCCCATCCCCCGGCCATGGCCACCTCCCACCTAACTTCATTTCTAACCTAAAGAGAAACTTCTTAGAGTAAATACTGTGTAGGATCTATAAATGATATTCATTTATATGGGGCCTATAGATTTCTTGTATTTGGTTGGAAGAAGAAGAAGGGAGCTGCTAAGAAGAAGAAGAAGAAGAAGAAGAAGAAGAAGAAGAAGAAGGAGGAGGAGGAGGAGGAGAAGAAGGGAGCTGCTAAGAAGGAGGAGGAGGAGGAGGAGAAGAAGGGAGCTGCTAAGAAGAAGAAGAGGAGGAGGAGGAGGAGGAGGAGGAGGAGGAGGAGAAGAAGGGAGCTGCTAAGAAGAAGAAGAAGGAGGAGGAGGAGGAGGAGGAGGAGGAGGAGGAGGAGGAGGAGGAGGCGGCGGCGGAGGAGGAGGAGAAGAAGGGAGCTGCTAAGAAGAAGGAGGAGGAGCGAGGAGAAGAAGGGAGCTGCTAAGAAGAAGAAAAAGAAGAAGAAGAAGAAGAAGAAGAAGAGAAGGTGGGGGACTACTCAGAAGAAAAAAAAAGAAGGAAGCTACTCGGAAGGAGAAGAAGGAGGAGGAGGAGGAGGAGGGGGGAGGAGAAGAAGAAGAAGAAGAAGAAGAAGAAGAAGAAGAAGAAGAAGGCCAATCACGATTTTTTAAGATGATGATAATCTAGGCACTTTTATCTTGTATTCTAATGCTATATGAAATACACTTAAAAAAGGTGTTATTCAACAACACTGATAATTACAGTAATAATAGAGGCATATTTTTTTCTCTGTGTTGGAAGAAGAAAAAGAAGAAATTTGTCATACAAAATTCATAGATTCACAAATTTTTATTTATTTTTTTCTGATTGTGACTATCCATTTCACAACCACCCGAGGTCGGATGATACTCTACGGGTGTAACCGCCAAGAATAAACCCGTCTTGCCAATACCTGCTTAAAATCAAGGCTAAATAATGCTAATATATACAAAAGGAGTCTTGGTCCGGGAAGTTTAAATGCGTAGTTTAGCACTTGTTAATTTAACGGTATTATAATAGTAATAATAATAATAATAATAATAATAATAATAATAATAATAATAATAATAATAGTAATGATATAATTAGTAATGATAATGATATATATTAAGGATAATGATAATAGTAAATGATTATGATATATGATATATGATATGATATATATAATACATAATGATAAGAATAATAACAACAATAACGACAAGAATAATAACAATAATAATAACAACAACAATAACAACAATAATAATAACAACAATAATAAAAATAACAATAGACTTGCCCCATTCAGGAAGCACTTTCCACTCTCTTGCAGACATATATCATCAGTTTAAATAGTTTCTTTAAATGGAGAGGAGAGAGAGAGGAGAGAGAGAGAGAGGAGAGAGAGAGAGAGAGTTTATTACCCCCATTTATTGCTTTACAACTCATGGTTTTTCAGCCAAATAATAAATTATTAATAAGCAAATTAACCAAAAACCAAAGAAAAATGTTCAGCTTCTTTCGAACTCAAAGGCTACTGTTAAAAAATGTAATCTTAATCGGAAATTCTCCGGAAAAATATACTGTTCACAACCGTATTTCAGTAAAATACAGGCGGCCGTAATTTTTACCTTCTTAGTTAATATCTTTTACCGGTTGATGACCGTAATATCACTCCTTAACGTCAATATATCCGTTTTTAAAACGGTAAATGCCTGGCAAACATTATTCCAGGATTTTTGAAAAAATTTATAAAAGAAATTTTGACAGTATAGACAGTTCATTTATCAAGTGAGTGTTGTAACAGGGCGTTTTTTCAAAGCATTCGAAAGTTAAACAATGGGAGTCCTATATGCCTATTCTCTTCCCAAACATAATGATTCGACAGAATTCCAAGAAAGATTTTTAAAAGAGAATTCTACGTGAGATTCGGAAAGGGTAAGACATTTTGACTTAACATAATTCGCTATCAACACAAGGATTTTTTCATTATATTAATCAGTTGAATTATAAATCAGACATATATAAATTTTCTACAAATTTTATTGAGAGTAAAGCTGTTTAAATGGCTCTATTTTAATAAAAGAAAAATGGGGATTTTCTTTTCATTATATTGATCAGTGAAAGGATAAATGAGCCATACTAGTGTTTACAAATGTTATTGCAGATGAAGAATTTTTAAAGAATCAGAGAATTTATTTCAAAAAGTAAAGACTCTAGATTTGAATTTCTAGTCGCTTAAACACATTGAAATACTTGTGTCCATTATGTGAAAAATCATCTAAGCAATTGAAACTCGCTTAAGCACATTAAAATACTTATAAGTATCCCTTATGTGAAACGCCATCCAAGCAATTAAAACTCGTTTAAGCACATTAAAATACTTATATGTGTCCGTTATGTGAAAAGCTATCTAAGCAACTGAAACTCGCTTCAGCCCATTAAAGTACTTAAAAGGTATCTTTTATGTGAAAAGCCCTTTAAGCCATTGAAACTCGCTTAAGCACATTAAAATACTTAAAATCACCCGTTATGTGAAAAGCCATCTAAGCAACAGAAACGCAACCAGCCAGTTATACTCGAATCGCAACTGCAGAACTGCGTACGTCACCGACTCTCTGGCGACTAATCGCCTTGCGTTCTCAGCTGAACACAGGACAATCCGTTTGTCGGCCTCGATGCCATGTAAGTCAAGCTGGTAAGCGACGCCCCAGCTAAAGGAAACCTACTTTCTGATCCGGGACTGACACAGTCGATGGTCCTCCTAACCTGCAAGACGAGGTTTTCACCTCGTCCTCTCTTCTTGCATGCTGTTCAGATGGACAGAGTCCGTGCAAGCAAGAGATCAGCTTCGATTGACGAATACGATTTTATTATGGTCTTTGGTGAGCTTTTGATCCCCATTTTTAATAATCTGATCTCTCTCTCTCTCTCTCTCTCTCTCTCTCTCTCTCTCTCTCTCTCGTTGTCAGAGCACGAGATCAGCTTCGATGGACATTATGGTTTTGGTGAGCTTATGATCCCATTTTCTAATAATAGGATCTCTCTCTCTCTCTCGTTTAGACATTATATTGGGACTATCTTTACAGTAAAGCCACGCTCCTCGATTGAAGTCTCCACAAAGAACTAATTCCTTTTCTCCACGCCCGTAATCATGTTCAATAAAAAGGGGGTGGTTTTAAGCAAAACAATCATGATGATACATTTTATATGTAATAGTAATACAATACAGTAGATTAAGAAAGAATCAATAATACAGTACAATACACTATCCATCATGTCTAATGAGCTTCCATTTTTCCAGTAACCTCTGACGTCTACAGAAACCTTACATGCCCTATCATTCATTCTTTTCGTTAACAAAACATTATGGGCCTTTTGAAAAACAGTTAATTTCTTATTTCCTTTTTATGTTTTTTCAGAGCTTTCAAATACTATCTCTGCGATTTCTCTATTTCGCAATATGGTTAATAGACTTACAATCGATGAAATTAGATGAGTTTTCATTTTCTATCATTCTTTCTTTACTTGATGTTATAACTTTCCAATGACATATCATCATCATCATCATCATCATCATCTCGTCCTACGCCTATTGACACAAAGGGCCTCGGTTAGATTTCTCCCGTCGTCTCTATCTTGAGCTTTTGAATGACTACTTCCTCCACTCATCATCCCCTACTTCACACTTCATAGTCCACAGCCATGTAGGCCTAGGTATTCCTACTCTTCTAGTGCCTGTGGAGCCAAGTTGAAAATTTGGTGAATTAATCTATACCTTAAACGATGCAAACACCATTATAAGTATAACTGAGATAATGGTTAGTTACATCGCATAGGAAACAATAATTCAGAAGGTCAATTTTTCGTCTCTTACAAGTTACATAGCAGTTTCCTTACAGAAGGACCAAGAAATAGCGCTCAAATCTAACTAGAAAAGAGTCTCTAGTGTCTATCTAGCATTCCAAATCGTGTCAGGCTCTCTCTCTCTCTCTCTCTCTCTCTCTCTTATTGCAAATTGTGTCAAGCACTCTCTCTCGCTCTCTCTCTCCTCTCTCTCTCTCTCTCTCTCTTATTGCAAATTGTGTCAAGCACTCTCTCTCTCTCTCTCTCTCTCTCTCTCTCTCTCATTGTAAATCGTATCAAGCACTTTAAATCTCTTCTCTCTCTCTCTCTCTCTCTCTCTCTCATTGTAAATCGTATCAAGCACTTTAAATCTCTCTCTCTCTCTCTCTCTCTCTCTCATATCATGATCTATTTCAATTGCCTTAACTTTAAGTATGATTAGTTTCGGATGTCGATTACATTCAAACAGTAATATTTTTCAATTATCTAGTCATTTTCGAATACGTGTGTGTGTGTGTGTGTGTGTGTGTGTGTTTTGTGTCAATCAAAAGAGCGTCAATTATCTTCAGTCTTTATCTGGTAATCATTTGATAATGAAGCCACCCCGATCTGTTTCATTTTAAGACCACGATTACCAAAGAAAGATCAGTGTGTGTTAATCAGTCTAAGAATGCTGGCGTTCAAATCTTCATCTTTCCGAGTTCTAAAAATGGTGGACGTTCAATTCTTCATCTTTCGAGCTCTAAAACTAACTAATGAATATTCAATTGCTCATATTTTGAGTTCTAAAACTAATGAACGTACAATTGTTCATTTTATCACGTTCTAAAACTAACGAACGTTCAATTGTTCATTTTTAAAGTTCGAAAACTATGAACGTTCAATTATTCATTTTTCAAGCTCTAAAACTAATGAACGTTCAATTGTTCATTTTTCAAGTTCTAAAACTAACGAACGTTCAGTTGTTCATTTTTCAAATTCGAAAACTAATGAACGTTCAATTGTTCATTTTTCAAGTTCTAAAACTAACGAACGTTCAGTTGTTCCTTTTTCAAGTTCGAAAACTAATGAACGTTCAATTGTTCATATTTCGAGTACTTCTAGTAAATAGTTGCCCATAAATACGAAATAAGAAAAACAGAAGTTTATAGTAACACCATCAGTTTTGGAATGAAATATTTCTTTGGCTTTTACGATTAGGAATCGGATCACCAAGACCCATTTTATCTAACACTTGTGATAATCCATATATCATATATATAAATATTCCAACTCTTTAACGTTCTAATAAACAACATTGTGTTTGTAAACTATCTCACTTACGGAAAGTGTGGCGAAACTCTTAATTGGATTTCATTATAGAGCGAGAAAGGTCGCAATCTTCAATCGTTGATTTCATTTGCAATTAATTGATTGATTTTCAGTTAACTGGCATCCTGACATATGAGGTCATTGACGCCGATATTGTGTTTTATAAATAAAGAATAAATGGAAATTCAGTTTAAAACCATAAAAGCGAAGATGTTTTGTAAAAGTGAATAGATTTCAGAAGACCTGGTTCATTTTGACTTTGAACATATTAATGGATTTCAGAAGACCTGGTTCATTTTGACTTTGAACATATTAATAGATTTCAGAAGACCTGGTTCATTTTGACTTTGAACATATTAATAGATTTTAGAAGCACCTGGTTCATTTTGACTTTGTACATATTAATAGATTTCAGAAGACCTGGTTCATTTTGACTTGGAACATATTAATAGATTTCAGAAGACCCGGTTCATTTTCACTTTGAACATAATAGATTTCAGAAGACCTGGTTCATTTTGACTTGGAACTAATCTCTTGTGTATAATTCTCTCTCTCTCTCTCTCTCTCTCTCTCTCTCTCTCTCTCTCTCTCTCAGACACTAACTAATGTACCCAGTTGCATAATTCACTCATCAATCAACGGACTCATGTCAAGACCAACCTGTCTTCGACCGGGATTGGAGCGAAGATCTTTCACAAATGAAAAGTATACATTATCGTTTACCATTAGAGGGAAGAAGATATATTTAAAGATGCTCCTTGCAGATGCAGATATGGAATAAAACAGCTCAGAGATACATCCATACTTTGGCCAAACATGAAAGCTTAAACTTTCTTGGCTGAGGGGAGATTGATTGATACACAAACATATAGTGAAGGTAAGATTCTTCTTACAATTTGCGAAGATTTTTCTTTCACAGTCGCAAGATTCTAAATACAACTTCTGAAGATCTTTCACAGTTTCGTTGGCAAGCAGCCTTTAAAAATTTATAGCAATTGTCCTTTTAAGAATAATTTGTAAAGAAAATGTTTTCAAAGATTTTTTTCAAACATTTGGCTACTCTCTCTCTCTCTCTCTCTCTCTCTCTCTCTCTCTCTCTCTCATCTGCCTAGAGATTTTAGTAAACCATTCTCCTAACTTCCAAGGTGTTTACAACGCATAAGCAGATATACATAATCAACAAATAAATAGATGCATTATGAATAGATACATAAAACAAGGAAGTTAAACCACAAACAAATAATTGATGAATAGATAAATCAGAAATAAATACATGATAAAATAGATAAATGAAACAAGGAAGCTATACAAACCAAAATAATCATTTCTTTAACCTGTGTTCTTGTTTACCAAAACAGCCGGAAATCGCTAAACGAATTAGAACTCTCGCTATTTAAGCGTCAAAGAAATGCTTTCCATCCATCCATTTCGTGCATCATCAGGCAACGTAATCGATTCTATAAGCCATGCTATAAGTGTCGAATTAAACCCACCAATCCTTCGATTCCCCACCAAGCGTGTGGAAAGGGGTGAAAGGCGTTGATGGTTTGCGCGTTGTTGAAACAGACGTAACTTTTCAATAAACTTTCAATGGAGATTGATTGCGCCCTTATTAAATGCCAGGACCTGGCGCCCTTTTCTTGTTGTTGTTGTTGTTGTTGTTGTTGATCTGAGCAGCTCCCTTCTTCTTCTTCTAATTATTATTATTCTTATTCTTCTTATTCTTCTTAGCAGCTCTCTTCTTCTTCTTCTTCTTCTTAGCAGCTCTCTTCTTCTTCTTCTTCTTCTTCTTCTTCTTCTTCTTCTTAGCAGTTCCCTTCTTCTTCTTCTGAGCAATTCCCTTCTCCTTCTTCTTCTTCTTCTTCTTCTTAGCAGTTCCTTCTTCTTCTTCTGAGCAATTCTCTTCTTCTTCTTCTTCTTCTTCTTCTTCTTCTTAGCAGTTCCCTTCTTGTTCTTCTTAGCAGTTCCCTTCTTCTTCTTCTGAGCAATTCCCTTCTTCGTCTTCTTCTTCTTCTTCATCTTCTTCTTAGCAGCTCCCTTCTTCTTCTTCTTCTTCTTCTTCTTCTGAGCAGCTCCCATTCTTCTTCTTCTTCTTCTTCTTCTTCTTCTCCCCCTGGGCCTCGGGTAGCTTTTGCAAACGTCTGTAACGATGAGGAAATGGCTGCATGATGTGGAAAAGAGCTGTGTGCCAATCATGCGCCATGGCAGGAACTGCATGACTCCTCTTCAAATGGTAATAAGAAACGCATGGTTTGTTGCTTAATGAATGGTAACTAAGAGAGAGAGAGAGAGAGAGAGAGAGAGAGAGAGAGAGGTTGTGTGTGTTTCGATACACTGTATGACTACTTTATAAGGAAAATATGTCATTTGAATGAGCAATTACTATTTGAAATATCGTATTTTCTATCAGAGAGAGAGAGAGAGAGAGAGAGAGAGAGAGAGAGCGTTTTAATGACAATAATAAAATCTCTCATTATGGCATTTCTATAATAATTCTGAGAGAGAGAGAGAGAGAGAGAGAGAGAGAGAGAGAGAGAGCGTTTTAATGACAATAATAAAATCTCTCATTATGGCATTTCTATAATAATTCTGAGAGAGAGAGAGAGAGAGAGAGAGAGAGAGAGAGAGACCGTTTTAATAACAGTAATGAAATTTCTCAAATTATGTCAATTCTGTAATAATTCTCATTGTTTTCGAAGGCTTTTTCAGATATCTAGATATCCAGATATGCCAAACCAAGTGGCAGATCTCATAAAAAAAAACTTTCTTAGTTATTCTTGATATATAATGTTTAGATAGATATATGTACAATATATGTAGTGGCTG